>NC_073692.1:418209369-418288796 GCF_029784155.1 Uranotaenia lowii
TTTTTGTCATTTTTGTCATTTTGTCATTTTTGTCATTTTTGTCATTTTTGTCATTTTTGTCATTTTTGTCATTTTTGTCATTTTTGTCATTTTTGTCATTTTTGTCATTTTGTCATTTTGTCATTTTTGTCATTTTTGTCATTTTTGTCATTTTTGTCATTTTGTCATTTTTGTCATTTTGTCATTTTGTCATTTTTGTCATTTTGTCATTTTTGTCATTTTTGTCATTTTTGTCATTTTTGTCATTTTTGTCATTTTTGTCATTTTTGTCATTTTTTGTCATTTTTGTCATTTTTGTCATTTTTGTCATTTTTGTCATTTTTGTCATTTTTGTCATTTTTGTCATTTTTGTCATTTTTGTCATTTTTGTCATTTTTGTATTTTTGTCATTTTTGTCATTTTTGTCATTTTTGTCATTTTTGTCATTTTTGTCATTTTTGTCATTTTTGTCATTTTTGTCATTTTTGTCATTTTTGTCATTTTTGTCATTTTTGTCATTTTTGTCATTTTTGTCATTTTTGTCATTTTTGTCATTTTGTCATTTTTGTCATTTTTGTCATTTTTGTCATTTTTGTCATTTTGTCATTTTTGTCATTTTTGTCATTTTTGTCATTTTTGTCATTTTTGTCATTTTTGTCATTTTTGTCATTTTTGTCATTTTTGTCATTTTGTCATTTTTGTCATTTTTGTCATTTTTGTCATTTTTGTCATTTTTGTCATTTTTGTCATTTTTGTCATTTTGTCATTTTTGTCATTTTTGTCATTTTTGTCATTTTTGTCATTTTTGTCATTTTTGTCATTTTTGTCATTTTTGTCATTTTTGTCATTTTTGTCATTTTTGTCATTTTTGTCATTTTGTCATTTTTGTCATTTTTGTCATTTTTGTCATTTTTGTCATTTTTGTCATTTTGTATTTTTGTCATTTTTGTCATTTTTTGTCATTTTTGTCATTTTTGTCATTTTTGTCATTTTTGTCATTTTTGTCATTTTTGTCATTTTTGTCATTTTTGTCATTTTTGTCATTTTGTCATTTTTGTCATTTTTGTCATTTTTGTCATTTTTGTCATTTTTGTCATTTTTGTCATTTTTTGTCATTTTTGTCATTTTTGTCATTTTTGTCATTTTTTGTCATTTTTGTCATTTTTGTCATTTTTGTCATTTTTGTCATTTTTGTCATTTTTGTCATTTTTGTCATTTTTGTCATTTTTGTCATTTTTGTCATTTTTGTCATTTTTGTCATTTTTGTCATTTTTGTCATTTTTGTCATTTTTGTCATTTTTGTATTTGTCATTTTTGTCATTTTTGTCATTTTTGTCATTTTGTCATTTTTGTCATTTTTGTCATTTTTGTCATTTTTGTCATTTTGTCATTTTTGTCATTTTTGTCATTTTTGTCATTTTGTCATTTTTGTCATTTTTGTCATTTTTGTCATTTTTGTCATTTTTGTCATTTTTGTCATTTTGTCATTTTTGTCATTTTTGTCATTTTTGTCATTTTTGTCATTTTGTCATTTTGTCATTTTTGTCATTTTTGTCATTTTTGTCATTTTTGTCATTTTTGTCATTTTTGTCATTTTTGTCATTTTTGTCATTTTTGTCATTTTTGTCATTTTTGTCATTTTTGTCATTTTTGTCATTTTTGTCATTTTTGTCATTTTTGTCATTTTTGTCATTTTTGTCATTTTTGTCATTTTTGTCATTTTGTCATTTTTGTCATTTTTGTCATTTTTGTCATTTTGTCATTTTTGTCATTTTTGTCATTTTTGTCATTTTGTCATTTTTGTCATTTTTGTCATTTTTGTCATTTTTGTCATTTTTGTCATTTTTGTCATTTTTGTCATTTTTGTCATTTTTGTCATTTTTGTCATTTTTGTCATTTTTGTCATTTTTGTCATTTTTGTCATTTTTGTCATTTTTGTCATTTTTGTCATTTTTGTCATTTTTGTCATTTTTGTCATTTTTGTCATTTTTGTCATTTTTGTCATTTTTGTCATTTTTGTCATTTTTGTCATTTTTGTCATTTTTGTCATTTTTGTCATTTTGTCATTTTTGTCATTTTTGTCATTTTTGTCATTTTTGTCATTTTTGTCATTTTTGTCATTTTTGTCATTTTTGTCATTTTTGTCATTTTTGTCATTTTTGTCATTTTGTCTTTTTGTCATTTTTGTCATTTTGTCATTTTTGTCATTTTTGTCATTTTTGTCATTTTTGTCATTTTTGTCATTTTTGTCATTTTTGTCATTTTTGTCATTTTTGTCATTTTTGTCATTTTGTCATTTTTGTCATTTTTGTCATTTTTGTCATTTTTGTCATTTTTTGTCATTTTTGTCATTTTGTCATTTTGTCATTTTTGTCATTTTTGTCATTTTTGTCATTTTTGTCATTTTTGTCATTTTTGTCATTTTGTCATTTTTGTCATTTTTGTCATTTTTGTCATTTTTGTCATTTTGTCATTTTGTCATTTTTGTCATTTTTGTCATTTTGTCATTTTTGTCATTTTTGTCATTTTTGTCATTTTTGTCATTTTTGTCATTTTTGTCATTTTTGTCATTTTGTCATTTTGTCATTTTTGTCATTTTTGTCATTTTTGTCATTTTTGTCATTTTTGTCATTTTTGTCATTTTGTCATTTTGTCATTTTTGTCATTTTTGTCATTTTTGTCATTTTTGTCATTTTTGTCATTTTTGTCATTTTTGTCATTTTTTGTCATTTTTGTCATTTTTGTCATTTTTGTCATTTTTGTCATTTTTGTCATTTTTGTCATTTTTGTCATTTTTGTCATTTTTGTCATTTTTGTCATTTTTGTCATTTTTGTCATTTTTGTCATTTTGTTTTGTCATTTTTGTCATTTTTGTCATTTTTGTCATTTTTGTCATTTTGTCATTTTTGTCATTTTTGTCATTTTTGTCATTTTTGTCATTTTTGTCATTTTTGTCATTTTTGTCATTTTTGTCATTTTTGTCATTTTTGTCATTTTTGTCATTTTTGTCATTTTTGTCATTTTTGTCATTTTTGTCATTTTTGTCATTTTTGTCATTTTTGTCATTTTTGTCATTTTTGTCATTTTTGTCATTTTTGTCATTTTTGTCATTTTTGTCATTTTTGTCATTTTTGTCATTTTTGTCATTTTTGTCATTTTTGTCATTTTTGTCATTTTTGTCATTTTTGTCATTTTGTCATTTTTGTCATTTTTGTCATTTTTGTCATTTTTGTCATTTTTGTCATTTTTGTCATTTTTGTCATTTTTGTCATTTTTGTCATTTTTGTCATTTTTGTCATTTTTGTCATTTTTGTCATTTTTGTCATTTTTGTCATTTTTGTCATTTTTGTCATTTTTGTCATTTTTTGTCATTTTTGTCATTTTTGTCATTTTTGTCATTTTGTCATTTTTGTCATTTTTGTCATTTTTTGTCATTTTTGTCATTTTTGTCATTTTTGTCATTTTTGTCATTTTTGTCATTTTTGTCATTTTTGTCATTTTGTCATTTTTGTCATTTTTGTCATTTTTGTCATTTTTGTCATTTTTGTCATTTTTGTCATTTTTGTCATTTTTGTCATTTTTGTCATTTTTGTCATTTTTGTCATTTTTGTCATTTTTGTCATTTTTGTCATTTTTGTCATTTTTGTCATTTTTGTCATTTTGTCATTTTTGTCATTTTTTGTCATTTTTGTCATTTTTGTCATTTTGTCATTTTGTCATTTTTGTCATTTTTGTCATTTTTGTCATTTTTGTCATTTTTGTCATTTTTGTCATTTTTGTCATTTTTGTCATTTTGTCATTTTGTCATTTTTGTCATTTTTGTCATTTTTGTCATTTTTGTCATTTTTGTCATTTTTGTCATTTTTGTCATTTTTGTCATTTTTGTCATTTTTGTCATTTTGTCATTTTTGTCATTTTTGTCATTTTTGTCATTTTGTCATTTTGTCATTTTTGTCATTTTTGTCATTTTTGTCATTTTTGTCATTTTTGTCATTTTGTCATTTTTGTCATTTTTGTCATTTTTGTCATTTTTGTCATTTTTGTCATTTTTGTCATTTTTGTCATTTTTGTCATTTTGTCATTTTTGTCATTTTTGTCATTTTTGTCATTTTTGTCATTTTTGTCATTTTTGTCATTTTTGTCATTTTTGTCATTTTTGTCATTTTTGTCATTTTTGTCATTTTTGTCATTTTTGTCATTTTTGTCATTTTTGTCATTTTTGTCATTTTTGTCATTTTTGTCATTTTTGTCATTTTTGTCATTTTTGTCATTTTTGTCATTTTTGTCATTTTTGTCATTTTTGTCATTTTTGTCATTTTTGTCATTTTTGTCATTTTTGTCATTTTTGTCATTTTTGTCATTTTTGTCATTTTTGTCATTTTTGTCATTTTTGTCATTTTTGTCATTTTTGTCATTTTTGTCATTTTTGTCATTTTGTCATTTTTGTCATTTTTGTCATTTTTGTCATTTTTGTCATTTTTGTCATTTTTGTCATTTTGTCATTTTTGTCATTTTTGTCATTTTTGTCATTTTTGTCATTTTTGTCATTTTTGTCATTTTTGTCATTTTTGTCATTTTTGTCTTTTTGTCATTTTTGTCATTTTTGTCATTTTTGTCATTTTTGTCATTTTTGTCATTTTTGTCATTTTTGTCATTTTTGTCATTTTTGTCATTTTTGTCATTTTTGTCATTTTTGTCATTTTTGTCATTTTGTCATTTTTGTCATTTTTGTCATTTTTGTCATTTTTGTCATTTTTGTCATTTTTGTCATTTTTGTCATTTTTGTCATTTTTGTCATTTTTGTCATTTTTGTCATTTTTGTCATTTTTGTCATTTTTGTCATTTTTGTCATTTTGTCATTTTTGTCATTTTTGTCATTTTTGTCATTTTTGTCATTTTTGTCATTTTTGTCATTTTTGTCATTTTTGTCATTTTGTCATTTTGTCATTTTTGTCATTTTTGTCATTTTGTCATTTTTGTCATTTTTGTCATTTTTGTCATTTTTGTCATTTTTGTCATTTTTGTCATTTTTGTCATTTTTGTCATTTTTGTCATTTTGTCATTTTTGTCATTTTGTCATTTTTGTCATTTTTGTCATTTTTGTCATTTTTGTCATTTTTGTCATTTTTGTCATTTTTGTCATTTTTGTCATTTTTTGTCATTTTTGTCATTTTTGTCATTTTTGTCATTTTTGTCATTTTTGTCATTTTTGTCATTTTGTCATTTTTGTCATTTTGTCATTTTTGTCATTTTTGTCATTTTTGTCATTTTTGTCATTTTTGTCATTTTTGTCATTTTTGTCATTTTTGTCATTTTGTCATTTTTGTCATTTTTGTCATTTTTGTCATTTTTGTCATTTTTGTCATTTTTGTCATTTTTGTCATTTTTGTCATTTTGTCATTTTTGTCATTTTTGTCATTTTTGTCATTTTTGTCATTTTTGTCATTTTTGTCATTTTTGTCATTTTTGTCATTTTTGTCATTTTGTCATTTTTGTCATTTTTGTCATTTTTGTCATTTTTGTCATTTTTGTCATTTTTGTCATTTTTGTCATTTTTGTCATTTTTGTCATTTTGTCATTTTTGTCATTTTTGTCATTTTTGTCATTTTTGTCATTTTTGTCATTTTTGTCATTTTTGTCATTTTTGTCATTTTTGTCATTTTTGTCATTTTTGTCATTTTTGTCATTTTTGTCATTTTTGTCATTTTGTCATTTTTGTCATTTTTGTCATTTTTGTCATTTTGTCATTTTTGTCATTTTTGTCATTTTTGTCATTTTTGTCATTTTTGTCATTTTTGTCATTTTTGTCATTTTTGTCATTTTTGTCATTTTTGTCATTTTTGTCATTTTTGTCATTTTTGTCATTTTGTCATTTTTGTCATTTTTGTCATTTTGTCATTTTTGTCATTTTTGTCATTTTTGTCATTTTTGTCATTTTTGTCATTTTTGTCATTTTGTCATTTTTGTCATTTTTGTCATTTTTGTCATTTTTGTCATTTTTGTCATTTTTGTCATTTTTGTCATTTTTGTCATTTTTTGTCATTTTTGTCATTTTTGTCATTTTTGTCATTTTTGTCATTTTGTCATTTTTGTCATTTTTGTCATTTTTGTCATTTTTGTCATTTTTGTCATTTTTGTCATTTTTGTCATTTTTGTCATTTTTGTCATTTTTGTCATTTTTGTCATTTTTGTCATTTTTGTCATTTTTGTCATTTTTGTCATTTTTGTCATTTTTGTCATTTTGTCATTTTTGTCATTTTTGTCATTTTGTCATTTTTGTCATTTTTGTCATTTTTGTCATTTTTGTCATTTTTGTCATTTTTGTCATTTTTGTCATTTTTGTCATTTTTGTCATTTTTGTCATTTTTGTCATTTTTGTCATTTTTGTCATTTTTGTCATTTTTGTCATTTTTGTCATTTTTGTCATTTTTGTCATTTTTGTCATTTTTGTCATTTTTGTCATTTTTGTCATTTTTGTCATTTTTGTCATTTTTGTCATTTTTGTCATTTTTGTCATTTTTGTCATTTTTGTCATTTTTGTCATTTTTGTCATTTTTGTCATTTTTGTCATTTTGTCATTTTTGTCATTTTTGTCATTTTTGTCATTTTTGTCATTTTTGTCATTTTTGTCATTTTTGTCATTTTTGTCATTTTTGTCATTTTTGTCTTTTGTCATTTTTGTCATTTTTGTCATTTTTGTCATTTTTGTCATTTTTGTCATTTTTGTCATTTTTGTCATTTTTGTCATTTTTGTCATTTTTGTCATTTTTGTCATTTTTGTCATTTTTGTCATTTTTGTCATTTTTGTCATTTTTGTCATTTTTGTCATTTTTGTCATTTTTGTCATTTTTGTCATTTTTGTCATTTTTGTCATTTTTGTCATTTTTGTCATTTTTGTCATTTTTGTCATTTTGTCATTTTTGTCATTTTTGTCATTTTTGTCATTTTTGTCATTTTTGTCATTTTGTCATTTTTGTCATTTTTGTCATTTTTGTCATTTTTGTCATTTTGTCATTTTTGTCATTTTTGTCATTTTTGTCATTTTTGTCATTTTTGTCATTTTTGTCATTTTTGTCATTTTTGTCATTTTTGTCATTTTTGTCATTTTTGTCATTTTGTCATTTTTGTCATTTTTGTCATTTTGTCATTTTTGTCATTTTTGTCATTTTTGTCATTTTTGTCATTTTTGTCATTTTTGTCATTTTTGTCATTTTTGTCATTTTTGTCATTTTTGTCATTTTTGTCATTTTGTCATTTTTGTCATTTTTGTCATTTTGTCATTTTTGTCATTTTTGTCATTTTTGTCATTTTTGTCATTTTTGTCATTTTTGTCATTTTTGTCATTTTTGTCATTTTTGTCATTTTTGTCATTTTTGTCATTTTTGTCATTTTTGTCATTTTTGTCATTTTTGTCATTTTTGTCATTTTTGTCATTTTTGTCATTTTTGTCATTTTTGTCATTTTTGTCATTTTTGTCATTTTTGTCATTTTTGTCATTTTTGTCATTTTTGTCATTTTTGTCATTTTTGTCATTTTTGTCATTTTTGTCATTTTTGTCATTTTTGTCATTTTTGTCATTTTTGTCATTTTTGTCATTTTTGTCATTTTTGTCATTTTTGTCATTTTTGTCATTTTGTCATTTTTGTCATTTTTGTCATTTTTGTCATTTTGTCATTTTTGTCATTTTTGTCATTTTTGTCATTTTTGTCATTTTTGTCATTTTTGTCATTTTTGTCATTTTTGTCATTTTTGTCATTTTTGTCATTTTTGTCATTTTTGTCATTTTTGTCATTTTGTCATTTTTGTCATTTTTGTCATTTTTGTCATTTTTGTCATTTTTGTCATTTTTGTCATTTTTGTCATTTTTGTCATTTTTGTCATTTTTGTCATTTTTGTCATTTTTGTCATTTTTGTCATTTTTGTCATTTTTGTCATTTTTGTCATTTTTGTCATTTTTGTCATTTTTGTCATTTTTGTCATTTTTGTCATTTTTGTCATTTTTGTCATTTTTGTCATTTTTGTCATTTTTGTCATTTTTGTCATTTTTGTCATTTTTGTCATTTTTGTCATTTTTGTCATTTTTGTCATTTTTGTCATTTTTGTCATTTTTGTCATTTTTGTCATTTTTGTCATTTTTGTCATTTTTGTCATTTTTGTCATTTTTGTCATTTTTGTCATTTTTGTCATTTTTGTCATTTTTGTCATTTTTGTCATTTTTGTCATTTTTGTCATTTTTGTCATTTTTGTCATTTTTGTCATTTTTGTCATTTTTGTCATTTTTGTCATTTTT
The DNA here is from genome assembly GCF_029784155.1 of Uranotaenia lowii. Lineage (NCBI taxonomy): Eukaryota > Metazoa > Arthropoda > Insecta > Diptera > Culicidae > Uranotaenia > Uranotaenia lowii. The sequence goes on from NC_073692.1 coordinate 418,217,639, forward strand.
GTCATTTTTGTCATTTTTGTCATTTTTGTCATTTTTGTCATTTTTGTCATTTTTGTCATTTTTGTCATTTTTGTCATTTTTGTCATTTTTGTCATTTTTGTCATTTTTGTCATTTTTGTCATTTTTGTCATTTTTGTCATTTTTGTCATTTTTGTCATTTTTGTCATTTTTGTCATTTTTGTCATTTTTGTCATTTTTGTCATTTTTGTCATTTTTGTCATTTTTGTCATTTTTGTCATTTTTGTCATTTTTGTCATTTTTGTCATTTTTGTCATTTTTGTCATTTTTGTCATTTTTGTCATTTTTGTCATTTTTGTCATTTTTGTCATTTTTGTCATTTTTGTCATTTTTGTCATTTTTGTCATTTTTGTCATTTTTGTCATTTTTGTCATTTTTGTCATTTTTGTCATTTTTGTCATTTTTGTCATTTTTGTCATTTTTGTCATTTTTGTCATTTTTGTCATTTTTGTCATTTTTGTCATTTTTGTCATTTTTGTCATTTTTGTCATTTTTGTCATTTTTGTCATTTTTGTCATTTTTGTCATTTTTGTCATTTTTGTCATTTTTGTCATTTTTGTCATTTTTGTCATTTTTGTCATTTTTGTCATTTTTGTCATTTTTGTCATTTTTGTCATTTTTGTCATTTTTGTCATTTTTGTCATTTTTGTCATTTTTGTCATTTTTGTCATTTTTGTCATTTTTGTCATTTTTGTCATTTTTGTCATTTTTGTCATTTTTGTCATTTTTGTCATTTTTGTCATTTTTGTCATTTTTGTCATTTTTGTCATTTTTGTCATTTTTGTCATTTTTGTCATTTTTGTCATTTTTGTCATTTTTGTCATTTTTGTCATTTTTGTCATTTTTGTCATTTTTGTCATTTTTGTCATTTTTGTCATTTTTGTCATTTTTGTCATTTTTGTCATTTTTGTCATTTTTGTCATTTTTGTCATTTTTGTCATTTTTGTCATTTTTGTCATTTTTGTCATTTTTGTCATTTTTGTCATTTTTGTCATTTTTGTCATTTTTGTCATTTTTGTCATTTTTGTCATTTTTGTCATTTTTGTCATTTTTGTCATTTTTGTCATTTTTGTCATTTTTGTCATTTTTGTCATTTTTGTCATTTTTGTCATTTTTGTCATTTTTGTCATTTTTGTCATTTTTGTCATTTTTGTCATTTTTGTCATTTTTGTCATTTTTGTCATTTTTGTCATTTTTGTCATTTTTGTCATTTTTGTCATTTTTGTCATTTTTGTCATTTTTGTCATTTTTGTCATTTTTGTCATTTTTGTCATTTTTGTCATTTTTGTCATTTTTGTCATTTTTGTCATTTTTGTCATTTTTGTCATTTTTGTCATTTTTGTCATTTTTGTCATTTTTGTCATTTTTGTCATTTTTGTCATTTTTGTCATTTTTGTCATTTTTGTCATTTTTGTCATTTTTGTCATTTTTGTCATTTTTGTCATTTTTGTCATTTTTGTCATTTTTGTCATTTTTGTCATTTTTGTCATTTTTGTCATTTTTGTCATTTTTGTCATTTTTGTCATTTTTGTCATTTTTGTCATTTTTGTCATTTTTGTCATTTTTGTCATTTTTGTCATTTTTGTCATTTTTGTCATTTTTGTCATTTTTGTCATTTTTGTCATTTTTGTCATTTTTGTCATTTTTGTCATTTTTGTCATTTTTGTCATTTTTGTCATTTTTGTCATTTTTGTCATTTTTGTCATTTTTGTCATTTTTGTCATTTTTGTCATTTTTGTCATTTTTGTCATTTTTGTCATTTTTGTCATTTTTGTCATTTTTGTCATTTTTGTCATTTTTGTCATTTTTGTCATTTTTGTCATTTTTGTCATTTTTGTCATTTTTGTCATTTTTGTCATTTTTGTCATTTTTGTCATTTTTGTCATTTTTGTCATTTTTGTCATTTTTGTCATTTTTGTCATTTTTGTCATTTTTGTCATTTTTGTCATTTTTGTCATTTTTGTCATTTTTGTCATTTTTGTCATTTTTGTCATTTTTGTCATTTTTGTCATTTTTGTCATTTTTGTCATTTTTGTCATTTTTGTCATTTTTGTCATTTTTGTCATTTTTGTCATTTTTGTCATTTTTGTCATTTTTGTCATTTTTGTCATTTTTGTCATTTTTGTCATTTTTGTCATTTTTGTCATTTTTGTCATTTTTGTCATTTTTGTCATTTTTGTCATTTTTGTCATTTTTGTCATTTTTGTCATTTTTGTCATTTTTGTCATTTTTGTCATTTTTGTCATTTTTGTCATTTTTGCCATTTTTGTCATTTTTATCATTTTTGTCAAATCTAATTTCTCCGCAGATTTTTTTTATAAGAGGCAGTGATTTGACTTCATAACTGAAGTTCTTTTTTGTGTGTTCATCTGCCCATCAGCATTTTTTTCGTTTTCAATAAACATGCCTATTTTCTTCCCGATCCCTTTCATTATGGTAAAAAAAATTAATTAATAGGTAATTTCCCAACAGGTTTTGCCATTCCTGTTACACTAAACATAGCAATTTGTCGAACGTTAAAACGATGTCAACAGGAGCCGCTTAAACTTTGCTTTTTCGCTGGTCCCGCTGACATTATTGGCGGAGAAACCATAGGCATGTGTCGATTTTCACAAGTTAGAACGTGATCCTGCTGCTTCTCAAGTTCGTCATTACCCCCAGGGGAAAACTTCCCGCAAGTAACTCAGTATACAAAGAAAAGCCAAAGAGGCCAAAAGAGAGCAAAACGAAAGCAAGGCGAAGGAAAAACAACGACCTAACAATAATCACCGGCGATTAGTCACGCTTCTTCGGGGACATGGCTCGGAAAAGCGGTGTCCATAAATTGCAAACTTTGGATCCCCTTCCCATGGGGAAGGGAGGATTGCTCTCTTCTACTTTTTTTCACGAAAGAAACTTCCACACGTCATGAAGAGGATTATGACTTGTTGTTGTTGGGTAGTTGGGTTCGATTTTCGAGGACTTCGACGTTCTTTCCACTTACCGATTGTTTTTCCTTCGCTGATCGAAGAGGGTCAGCAATTGTTTTTTTTCTCCATCGAACGACGGGCAACGACTACAAATTGTTGCTTTTCGGAAAAGCGCTGCACCACACTTCGGGGGAAAAATATGACCATAAACTTGCTGGCTTGCCTGTTTGCGCCGTTTGCCAGTGTGCCAGTTGGTGTGTGGGCGTGAATATTCCGGGATGGTCGTAAAATTTGAATTATGACTGCGGAGATTGGGTCAATATTGCATTGCCAGTTCTAGGGTAGCTAAAGTGCCCGGGACGAGTTTAAACTGAAAACAACAATTTGGGCCAAGTTGCTCTTTAACCAAATGTCAGCTCTGTAGGCTATATTCGAATCATTGTTCATGGTTTTCCGTTCGATTCTATGCGTCTATGAAAAATAAATTAACTTATTCACAGGACTGGAATAAAAAAGATATAGAAAACACCAGAAAAAAGAATAAAATGATGTCAGGTACAATGATTCAACTTCAAAATCAGTGAGTGGTGATTGTGAATTCAACTACAGTGGTTTTTCGATTTTATCTCAGTTGGATTTTTTCAAAACTTGTTTAATCTTCGCTCGATTTTATTACAGTTATTGTTTCTCTTTTAACACGCATTTTTATAAATCATTCAGAAAGCAATTATGGTATAAGCATTCAGCTCTGTTTAAATCATCGCTTAAGAGAAAAACAAAAAAAAACTGTAAAAATGTGTCTCAACAAACAACTTGTAAAAGCTATCGTTGTTTTCGCTGGTCCTTTTCTTATTGCTCCCAACGGGATTCATGGGAGCTTCTATTGGATTCGTAGGTATCTATGGATTTTTTTTCGCTCTTCTACCACCCACCCCTTAAATGATCGGAAGCCACACAACTCTGGGAACACAAATATTGTCATCGGCTGGATCGTCGCCAGTTGGTGCCGATTATCTTCGATGATAAACATTGTTTTTTTCCCTCCCTTCTGAGCTACTAAATCTACTAGGACTATAGACCAGTTCCTTTTAAACCGAGAGGATACAAAAAAAAAACGGCAGAGATTGGACTGAAACAACAACAAAAAAGTCCTCCCATTATGAACGGGCCGGACAATATTTCTTGTTTTTCTTTCCCTGTCTCTCATCCGAGTGCTGGAGATGGTTCATTTTGTAACGGAAGGAAACACGCATAAATATTCTGGCAAGCAATATCCGATCGAGAGAAAAAAAAAACAATATACTATATAAGAAAAACAAGAGTCAATGGTGTTTTTTCTCCCTTTTGTCTTGTAAAGTTTGATGAAGAATGACTCTTGGTCTCCAATCCCAAACGACGAAAGCTAGCGAGCGTATGAAAGGACATTTTCTGCACACCCACTCGTGGATCATCTATGGTGAATTTCATTGCAGTCAGTGGTGCTCATTTGTTTTGAGCCAAAATAAGCGTAGTGTTTGAAATTTGGATTTTTTTAAAAACCCAATGAGGAACTACATCGCCGGTGTCATCGAAGGGTGCTAGAAGTCGAGAATCGGGAGCGTAAGTGGAGATGGATTAAGCACACGCTGCGAAGAGCTTTGCAGAGAGGCACTTGAATGGAACCAAGAGGGACATCGAAGGAAAGGCAGGGCCAGAAATTCGTGGCGGCGAAGCCTAGCCGCAGAAGTACGAATTCTTTCTTAAGGTGATAACAAGTTTACATTCGAAGTTTATATGATAAAAATCATATATTTATTCTATTTAACCTGTTATTTTAGGATAGCGGCATTTTACAAACATGATAGGGGCATACAGATACACCCTCTTATTCCACTTTCCAATCATTATGAAATCATCATAAAAGCTCAAATTTGTTTTGCTTCTAAGGTTCATTTGAATAAGAAGCAAAAATCACCCAACTTTTTGTTTTGAGCTTCTTTACGTATAATTTTTAAAAGTCAAAATATTACATCAAAAGTTATCAAAACTTTGTATGAATTTTTAAATTTTTTTGAGTTGGTTTATTCAAAAAAATTTTTCTTGCCTTATGTTCAAAGCGTATTACCCTTAAAATGCATTTATTAGAAATGTTGTCTTGTCAGCCATTTCGTCAAACGGCCGTAGGGTCATTTAACCCGATAGGCCCATTTTAGAAACCTCTCTCCTACACAGTCAGTCAGGGGAGAGATAATGGTAGGTGAATGACACTGGAGGACAAAACAATTTGACCGAAAGTCTGTGTCGAGGTATTGAAGTGGGAACTTGTCGTGAAAACCCACATACACTATTTTTATTGGTGGGCTGAGAAAATCACGAATTTGCCAGCTGTCTTCGCGCTAGGCGAAACATGCAGAGAGCACGAACTCAAACGAAGAGAGACGAGCGTAGGCCGCATTTCAAAAAATGCGAGAAGAAACCTCTGCAAGGCAATTAAAGAGAGTGAAAAGGCATGTTTAAGGAAACTTTGTCTTGAAGCCCCGAAGACCGATCATGGAGTGATACCTACAGGATAGTCATGGCAAAAAACTGAAGCGCTAGCGCACCACTTGAAATATGCCCAAACAAACTGAGGGAAATAACGAGAGAGATGTTCCCTCATCACAATATCAAACGCTGGCCGCATGTCCCGTACGACTGGGATACGAGCGAGGAGGAGTTATTACCGTTGGAAGAACTGCGCGACATCGCCAAATCCCTTCAGCTGGAAAAGGCTCCGGTTCCAGATGATATCCCGAACATTGCAGTTAAGGGCGAGATTAGATATGGAATTTCCCGAAATGTTCCGATCGTCACTGCAAATTTGTCTTGAGAAAAGGATGTTTCTAGAGGTTTGGAAACGGCAGAAGCTGGGTCTGCTGCATAAACCAGGAAAGCCATTGGAGAACCCATCTCGGCATACAGGCCAATATGCCTACTGGATACGGTTGGAAAGGTTCTGGAAAAGGTTATCTTGAATCGGCTTTCGAAAGGGGCGATGCACAGTCGACGTCATTCGAACTGTCATCGAAATGGCTGATAAAGCTAGACTCAATAAGAGAAGAGGGGATCGTTTTAATGCGATAGTAACATTGGACGTGCGCAACGCCTTTAATAGTGTCAGCTGAGCAGCGATTGCATCTTCGCTTATGAAATTGAGGATACCGAAATATCTCTGCAAATTAGTGGAAAGCTATTTCGAGAACCGTAAGCTACAATACATGATGAGCGAAGGATGTCAGGAAATGGATGTTACAGCTGGAGTACGCAAGGGTTGTTACTGAGCCCGGTCCTTTGGAATATTACGTACGGTGAGGTGCTGACGTTGAGCCTGCCAGGTGGAGTAAAATTGGTTGGTTTTCGTGGACGACATCGTGCTACTAGCGACGGGTTACTAAACAGAAATTGTCTAGCTAACAGCTTCAGAGGCTGAAGACAGAGGCGGTAGAGAGCTGGATGCACTCCAAGAGTTTGCAGTTGGATCACCACAAAACCGAGATGGTCCTGATATCAATCATGATTTCACGCAAACAGGCAGGATTACAGTTGGATGATGCACTATCGAATCAAAGTGCGAGCATAAATATTTGGGTGTGATGATTGACGACCGGCTCAGCTTTAAAAACCTTGTTGCAAGAAGACGGCAACAGCAACGGTCACACTCACGAGTATAATGGCAAACAACTCGGGATCCAAAGTAGTCAGTGGAGGAAAAGTTTATCGTGTGGTTTCGTCAATTCTTCGGTATTGAGAGGCGGCCTGGAAATCTGATCTAAACATCCAGTGTAACGAGCAGAAGGCGAATGAATTTGCGGGTCATCAGTGCAAACAGCACCGTTTCGTCGGAGCTGCATGCGTTGTAGCGAGTGTCATGCCCATCTCGGTGTGTTGGTGGAGGATTCCTATTGCTGCGAAAATAGAGGGATCCAAAACGTGAGACCGTGGTTGGTGCCTCAATAGCAACACTATTGTGAGAGCAGGAGAAATCCCAATACACACAACTGCAGTTTATTTTTTTCCTCCTCTTCCTACCGCAGTAGGCAAATAAACAACACGAAACGATATTGTTTCTTCTTCTTTTTTTTTGTTGGAAAGAACCAAACCAACTGAGTAGCTTAGCGCTGCTCCCCTACACCAGACCTATGTAAATTATCGAAAATTCTTTCCATACGCTCAGTGCTGCTCCCTTCTGAGAAGGGGTATCATAACAGGCGACTAAAATAGCTTGTACACCCTCCATGGGGGTCAATGGTTTTTTTTTTATTTACATAGTATTCCGTCTTACGACATAACTTGACGAACATAATTCCTAAAATTCACTCGGTTCATAGCAACCGTTCTCCAATTTCTCGGGCACCCCACGTTCGCCAGATCACGCCTCCACTTGGTCTAACCACCTCGCTCGTTGCGCCCCCGCTCGTCTTGTTCCTACCGGATTCGTAGCGAACACCTGTTTTTGCAGGACAGTCGTCCGGCATTCTTACAACATGTCCCGCCCAGCGTATCCGGCCAGCCTTCACCACCTTCTGGATACTGGGTTCGCCGTAGAGGCGCGCGAGCTCGTGGTTCATCCTTCGCCTCCACACTCCGTTCTCCTGTACGCCGCCAAAGATGGTTCTTAACACTCGTCGCTCGAATACTCCGAGTGTACGCAGGTCCTCCTCGAGCAATATCCATGTCTCGTGCCCGTAGAGAACAACCGGTCTAATGAGCGTCATATACAGGTTACACTTCGTGCGAGGGCTAAGTCTTCTCGACCGCAGTTGCTTGTGGAGTCCATAGTAGGCACGACTTCCGCTGATAATTCGCCTCCGGATCTCACGGCTGGTGTCATTGTCTGCGGTCACCAGTGAGCCGAGATAGACAAAGTCTTCGACTATCTCCAGCTCGTCGCCGTCGATCGTGACCTTGTTATTACTGGACAAGCGGGTTCGGTCGGTCAATGGTTTGAGTATTCAATAACTTCAACGTCAAATGACATACAAAATTTTCAAAGCAACCATTGTTCGTATTCGCACTGTTGGTATCAGTTTAAACATACTTGTTAGCATTCAATAGATGATTTTCTTCTCGAACAGAGTAAAATTAGAAAAGCAGAATTTCGGTTTAATTCAAATTCAAATCAATTTTTTCCGAATGGCAATATATGGTTAATAATTCGTCCAAAAGGTCAACCACTGATGAACTGATGTACAAGCTCGAACAAAAAATCTTCAGAAACTTGTGTAAAATTTCCAGTGCTCTCTTTTAAAGAAGCCGTTCAAAAATGACAAAAAACAGTGCCATCTATTGCTTGATTGATAACTTTTGAACGGTGCAATAGATGGCACTGTTTCTAGATAGCTCTTTTGAAAGTAGGAATTTTCGAGAGGGCGCAATGATGTTTGAACTCATTATTAAATAAACTTAAATACAATTAAATGAATTGCTCTATATAATTAGATGAATAAATTTCAGCTGAGAAAAATAGCATCATTATAATGTTGTCACTAGCGAGACTCACGAAATGACAGATATACAAGATTGAACTATAAAATTCCAGAAACGTATTCAAAATTTCAAATGCTATCATTTAAACAACCCGAATCAACTTTTGAAGTACCTGATTTTTGGAAGACAGCAACTGTATATGATCTAATAAATTAATAAACTTACATCGTGGAAAAATGGACGGCAACAAGGTAAATTCATCTGGTTCATTTTACCTTGATTCTTTATACTAAAGAGTTACTTAGCACAAAACACGATCAACGATAAGCCGTGCGCGAGGGTACCGAATAGTGTGTGGTGAAAGGAAACCATAGTCCGAGGTGTGCCAGCCTATTCGCGCAATACCCCCAAAACCAAGCAGCAGTTCAGTTGGTTGCACTTGCCATCATTTGCGATCAGCCTTGTGTGCGCGTGATCAATCAGCTAAACCGAACCTCATCGAAACCTGTGGTACGCGCATAGCCATTAGCGGCGTGGTTGGTTTGCCGAGCCGAAGGAGAGAGAGACAGAACCGCATCATCCAGCCGGTAGTGCGTGGTACCGCATTATTGCCTCCCGTTGCCTAACACGCCGTGTCCGAGCGTGAAGACGATCCAGCCGAAACCGAGGTACGCGCCCTAGTCGAAAGCGCGTGGTTAGTTTGCCGGCCCTACGAGAGAGACCGTACCGACCAGCAGCGCAGCAGTGAATGTGGTGCCTGGTACCGCACTGCTCCCGTCCCTTCCTGGCGTCGCCCGGCCCGTGGCGATTCCGACGTTGCGGCCGAGTGTGACGGAAGCCCCGCTAACTTCCCGACTCCGTGTGCTTTCCACCCTGAATTCGCCGAATACACCAGATTTAAAACAAAAGGTATTTATTCTTCTTACTAGGAATCCACCCATCCGAAAACTCCCCCAGCCTAACATACGCCCTGAGACCCAGGAACAAAAGAGGCCTTGAGCGCCCAAAACCCGTTAGTCCCCGTGGCTTTAGACCAGGGACTGGGTGTTGCTGGGCAGCCCCTTCTGGGCTGAACCCGTTTCCTGGGGAAAAAGCAAAGTTTCAGTGTGAATGGAGAGAAAGCATAGCTAAGTGGATTTTTACATGACGCAATTCCTGACTGGTTATGGGTGCTTTATGAAGTATCACAAAAGATTCGGACATGTGGCCTCGCCGGTCTGTCTAACATGCAGTGACGTAGACGAGACACCCGAATACGTGAAATTCTATTGTCTAAGATTTGAAGAGGAACGTGCCAACATATTCGCCGCACCAACACAACAGAGGACAACATGTTTGCAGAAGATGTGTGATGACATCAACACATGGTATGCAGTCAGCGATGAGCTCGCCGGGATAATGACTGCCCTGCAAAGGAGTTGGAGGCTGACGAAATCTGGGATCGACGTAGGATAACGTAACCTAACTTTACTAAGCTTAATGAGTCGGAAGCTATCAAATGAACTACGGTGACCACGACGTGAAGATGACCTCAGCCGGTCGGGTTGATATTTGCAGGTCAAGTGTTGCGGCGCACATGCGTGAGTTAGACCCTCTTCTAAAGTATTGCCTTAGGGCAGTTACAGGTTAGAGATATGGTCTGAGGTGGAGTTTTGGGCGTATGTATTACGCGTTTTGAGGCTATTCAACGACGATTGTGCGTTATGCTCTTCGTGAGCTACCCTGAGAGAATACTTTAAACTTGCCACCTTACGCTCATCGTTGTGCTCTGCTTGGTCTTCAGACGCTATCGAACCGCGATTTCATGGGCCAATCTCTATTCGTGGCAAAGATTTTACGAAGCGAAATCGATTGCGCATGGCTGCTTTTCCGATGTAACATCTATGCACCAGAACGAAACTCTTCGCAATCGAAATTTACTCTCTCTGGAATCAAGAAGCACGCGCAACGACCCTCTACGTTCGGCAATAACATGCTTTTTACGTCGTTTGACACACTTTGACTTTAATGTATCCATTTCAATTTTAAGACGAACGGATTGAATCTGATTTAAGCGTAAATACAATTACATAACTAAGAGGTGCCTACCATGTTATGTACAAATAGTATTAAGTAGATCATTACGGCACCTATGTCCGATGATATTATTTTCAATAAACAATAAACAATATGATGTAAGCTGTATCGTATGTCTGGGTGTGATGTAAACTAGTCAAGCTGTAGCTTTATAATTCAGTTGACTTGTTCAATTTTAATTCACTGCTAGATATAACGGCAGGCAATGCTCATCGTTCCTCGTTGAATGGTGCTCTGTTTGCCCCGAGTCAACCAGTTAAAGTAAAAACGCGTTTTAAAATCGGGTGAAAAATAAAAAAAAATTGAAATTTAAAGAATTGAGGAAAAATGAGTACATCACTTTACAGTGCGTACAATATAGATCAGGATGATTGAACGATCATGAGGACTTACTTTCCAGTGTTAAAAAATTGTTATATTTTCGTCGCTTGATAATTTAGTTGTTTTTTTTTAAATATTTCTGTAAAAATGCTTAGGAGATATCTTTTTTGCTAAAAAATTCATACTATAAAGGGTGATACGGTCAAAATCTTGTCAAGGGAAAACGCGTGTAAACCGGTAAAATCTTTTATTTAAAAAAAAACAAATAAATATTTTTTTCAAGTTAAATTAGTAAAAAATCCAGGAAAAATATTCAGTAAGGCTTCCGCTTTTCCAAATCCGAATTGCTGGGCCTTACGCTTAACCCCTGCCATCATATTTTTTACAGCCACCTTGTCCACCTTCTTCGCCGCAGAAAGCCAGTTTGCCTTGAACTGCTGCTCGTCCTTAGAAGTTTTTTTTAATCTTCTTTAGGTTCCGCTTGACAATAGCCCAGTATTTCTCAATTGGGCGGAGCTCTGGCGTGTTGGGAGGGTTCTTGTCCCTGGGAACCACCTGCACGTTGTTGGCGGCGTACCACTCCATGGCCTTTTTGCCGTAATGGCAAGATGCTTAATCCGGCCAAAACAGTACAGAGCAACCGTGTTTCTTCAGGAAAGGCAGCAGTCGTTTATTCAAACACTCTTTCACGGTAATTTCTTGGTTGACAGTCCCGGAAGCTATGAAAATACTGCTTTTCAAGCCACAGGTACAGATGGCTTGCCAAACCAGATAGTTTTTCGCGAACTTTAACAGTTTCATGTGCTTGAAAATATCTGTTACCTTTCCCCCTGCCTTTTGCCGTATAAAACTCCTGTCCCGAAAGCTGCTTGTAGTCGATTTGACGTAGGTTTCCTCGTCCATTACCACGCATTCAAACTTCATAAGCATCGTCGTGTACAGCTTCCGGGATCGCGCTTTGGCCGTCGTATTTTGATCATCATCGCGATTTGGAGTCACTACCTTCTTGTAAGTCGATAGTCCGGCTCGTTTTTTGGCTCGAAGCACGGTTGTAGACGATACACACAGCATATTTGCGGCATCTGGGAGAGAGAGAGATTAAGGTTTCGCTTGAAACTACCAGCAACTCTCTTTGTCGTCTCAGCGGCTTCCGGTTTTCAATTTTTCCCCGATCCAGACCTCCTGGCTGTCGTCGAACGTTCCCCAAACACTTTAATTACATTTGTGACGGTTGATTTGGCAACTTTTAGCGATTTTGCCAGCTTTGCGTGCGAGTAGCTCGGATTCTCGCGATGGGCCAGCAAAATTTGAATACGCTGCTCTTTTTCCTTGGACGGCATTTTTTGATATTGATCAAATTTTGACCGTATCACCTTTAAGGAACTACAAAACTGTTTTTCGCGAAAGTTTACTCTTTATGCCTTTATCTCCCCTATCTGCTGCTTTTTATAGTGCACGATGATTGTTAAAAAAAATCATCTAATTTATAGTTCTAAATTGTACTTGAGAATCCCTGCCGAATCACCACTCATCTAGAGAGACAACCCAGTGGGACAACAAGTGACGTAAGCTTGTTTTCGTTAGTCGTAAAGCTCGGAACACCATCAGCACTGGTCGACTGGCTGGCCTGGCTGGCTCTTGGGTTGGGCAGGTGTGAGAAAAGTACCCAAAACTCAAGGAGGATTAAAAGTTAACCGGTCCATGAGTTATGAGGATGTTGTTTCATTTTCGGTTTGAAAAAAACATAAATAAGTGCTGTACCCTAAACCGGACCCAGGAGATATGAAGAACCGATTATAGGTTGTTGCCCTTTTTTATTTTGGTTTTTGAAACATCAAAGAAATTTAAAATAAAATTATTTCTTGAAATGATGCCTGAAGAAATTGGTAGGATGATATGTATCGTCTATTCAGGATGATAAATAACGATCTTACTACGTTGCTTTTGATATCATTTGAAATTGAAAAATTATATATCAATGAGCATGAGCAACTTTCAAAATCCTACTTCAGATTGTTATCCTTCATCGATAAGAAAAAGTTCCTTCGATAAGTTCTGCAAGAAAATGGTCTTCAAATGAACTGCGAATTCACACTTTCCACTAGCATCAACACCATCTTCCTCTTCAGTTTCTCTTCCCAGTCGTTCAGAACTTACCTACATTTGTTGCGGTTGGATAGTCTTTAAAAAGAGAGCACTCTGCAATAATCATCATCAACATCTCGTATAGAATCATCGTCATCATCATTGACAGCAGTAGCAGCTTTTAAAATTTCTGAAAAAAAAGTTTCCGCAAAACTTCCCGCGGCATGTTCCATTTTCTACCCGGGGTGTACCGCTAGATACAAATACGCAAACCGAATCGAAATTGCGGTGAAAAGTTTGCCATCTCCTGAGCTGGCTGAAGGGAGCGCGCGAGCTTTCCTCAATTCAATGAATGGTGTAAAAGTTTTCTTCTTTACACTAGGTAGGTACCTACCGCCAATGAATGGTGCCGAAACTGTTGCTGAATTACTAGCACTTACTCACCTTGGAACGAAATAAACTACATCACTCCATAACTCCCCGATGGCGGTTCTTGTTTCGGGTTTTTGGGTTTTTTTTCCCGAGGAGGAAACTTTCGAAACATTCTTATTTTGGCACTAAGCGATCGTAATCATAATTTGTCTTGTGGGATTGAAACTTCATCATTGGTACTTGTAACGACGATGACAAGTTTTGTACTTTCAAAGGCAAATTAAGAAGGATTTTAAGTTATGAAACATAAAAATATGCTGCACTCTGCGCTAAATTCAGATCATTAAAGACAAATTAGAGTTCATGTCGAAATTTTTTTGGACGGTAATGAATTTATTTAAGAAAATATGAGGAACCCGAAGCCAAAGGGGTTGCAAAGCTTATTTTGAGAAACAAATTGTTCAAAGTTATTAGGTTTGGCCAAATATTAAATTTTTTTTTGTGGAAAAAAAGTATGTTAAGAAAATTATGATTGGAGCGAAGTTGGCCTTGCTCGAGTGTGGTCGCATTTTTTTCCGCGGTCGCGTTTTACTTCGTGATTCTTTAAATTTATATTTCCCTTACCATTTTTCAATAAGTAAAACAGCGGTAAAGTCTTTTATGTATATCGTTCAATTCATAGAGATTAAGTGGGTTATAAATTTGAAACCTTAAGTGGAGTGAAATAAATGCTTTCGTAATGGTTTGTGAAGTTGTTGAAAGTGGCCGAATGTGGCTGGTACTACGCTTTCCGGACCGGCCCAGGACCATTCTTAGAAGACACCCAGAAACTCTTGAACTCTTGACTGATTCGGATATATAAGATAAGTACCTGTTTTAATTTGGTGAATGAATTTATTCAAGATGTGTCAGAAGTTCGGTTTCCACGACCGAGGAATTTTGATTTTTTTTTTCGAGCAGGTGGTCGTAACAGCCATCGATTGCTTTGATCTTAAAAATGCTCAATGCAGAAATCCGAAATACATAGTTAAGCATTTAAGAGTTAAACTTATCATAATTTCACACCACTTTTTTAAATGATAACAATTTTCATTTTAATTTCTTTTGCGGGCTGCGTGCGCCGTGAGTGTGCTCACTGTATTGATTGCTGTTATTGTTAGTAAATCAATGCGTTACTTAACGTCATCTAGCAGTTATAAAATAAGCATTTAAGTTGCTTCATAAACTATGCATTGAAATTTAAATAATTTTGATAATATATGTGTGAACAGTTCAAACTCAAATGTAATATTCTTTATTCTAAACATTATTGCGGTGAGTATAGTGTTCGTAAGTATCGTAAGTTCCTAATTCCTTAACAGCATCTAATGTATCAATATTCCGTATTACACTTTCCCAAATAACATAAATTCATATTTAGGTCTTTCCATATTCAAAATATTATATGAAGCGTTTGGTAGGGATCAGCCACGCCTCATTCTGCCCCTGTATCCTGTATCTTTCGCGGTTTTCATCACATGGTTGGCCTGGCCGTAGTAATATCTGCAATGCATAGGAATATGTAACAGATAATACGCTGAAAAGAAAAATGATAGACATTTTCCAGGATGCCTACATGTTTTGGCCATGTTGATGTAAGAAGAAGAAGAAGAAGAAAAAGTATGTTAAGAAAATTATGAAGCTCCAAGGAAAATGCAACGAAAAATAACTATATGTAAATCTCACAATGAGCTATAATAAAAAAAACCCAAATCAATAAACAGGAACAGGAAAATTAAGAACCCATCTTATCTTTTTAAACGAGAAACGCAAAACTTCTGGTTTCAACTAAATTACTGAAAAATTTCATAACCAAAAACTAATCTATAAGAGTTTTATTACAAGTGAATTATACTTCTACAACTTTATTTCACTACCATTTTCCGATGACAACATCTAATGGATTTCGTTTGTCAAGAATGACAAATGAATCATCATAGCACATTAGTTTTTGCGTCCAACAGCTGCTTTGAAAGCATTTAATCTGCTACTGATAGAACACCAAACGTTTGATAATCGAGCGATTCTGACACCGTGTCCATGATTTATTGTCCTTTCGAGAAGGACATGACTGACTGTTCGCTCATGAAATATTCAAATAATAATACACTTCAGTCAGATCAGTCACTCATCTCGAATCCCCTTTTTCCGGAAGACATATGCCCTGCAAAAGTCTCTCTTTCCCCTCCCCATTCGGTGCAGGAAGTCACTTTTCCGTAACGGAACGAATTGCAAATCCGGAAGCAATCCGTCGTCGTCGTCTCCGGCGGCCAAGTGACGTCCAGCTAGTTGATCATTGCAAAGCGTGGAGGGACAGTAGAAAGTAAAAGAGAAGCTTCACAATCACACGGAGAGACCCATTTGGAATCAGTGCCAGCCAGTGATGCTGCTTCAAGCTTTGGAAAAAAAGTTCCCACTCGATGACTCCCGGAAGGCATATTCTACAGTTGCTTTTCGTTTTCCATCACCCAGTTATTTTTTTTTTGTGTCAAGCTCTTTGGCTTGGATCCTTCTATGAAAAAAAAGCGAAAAAACCCAAACTGATAACTGTCTGTGGGCTTATATTGGACAGTGTTCGGCATTCATGAATATTAATGAAAAAGTCCAGCTCCCTTCCCTGTTTTTTTTGCCGTCTACTTGGGCGATCGTTTTTCTCCAATTGAACGGAACATGGTCCATCAGGGTTATCAGATTGGCAGGAGAGAATTTAAATTACACAGAATCTACTTTAAAGTTTACATTGTCGTAGAATAGTGGGGAATTGTACGGTGATTCCAACATTAGAACCAAACTTAAGGTTGTAGATTCAATGTTAAGTAGACATTGAGAGCCATAATAAAGCGGTTTTTAAAGATTAAAAACTTATGAAACGTTATGAAACAACAAAAGAATAATTACTTCAGTCAATTACAATGATTTTGCAAACGGGGGACTGAGATAAAAAGAGAAGGTACGTCATTGATCACACAAATTGTGCAGCCAATGATTGAAATTGTTGTTAGTTGTGGGAAATTGTGCGTGAAAATGAGTAAATTTGAGTAAAAATGAGAAAAAAAAATAGTGCTCAGAGAGGAAGAGAAAGAGAGAGAGAAAATGTGCGAATTGTTGCAAATTGTTGCAAAATTAGAAGAAGATGTGGTATTTTGATCATAACCATTCCCAAAGGAAAGAATTCTCTCTCTATTGCGATCCCCCGGTTACGTTATCGCAATTCCAACTACAAAGTGGAAAGATCGTATAAAATGTCGTCTGAAATCAGTTTGAATTGGATATAATAGAAAGTCCGCCTTGGTTGTAAATTATAAAATTATTCTACTCCCGCGCGGGCTATAAGTGAGAAAATCATCGTCATGTTCTCTCTGCAACCAGCAGTGTATCCAGATTGCTGAAAATCAGATGGGAATTGAGTTATATTGACCAATGAGAAAACTGGAAAATATTGGCGCTTCCAACGATTTGAAGGCTATGAGAGCAAAATTTTGCGCTCTCTTGCGTTCTTCCGATAGGTACGAAAAAGGTGTCGTGGATCGGTATAGTTTGCGTCGCTTTAGAAAGAAGTGAAATTTATGTATGTGTATTGCCTCCATTTTGGTAAGTATATGTTGTTTTTTTCAACTTTCATACGATCATTCTATAACGAATATGGAATATTTAATTGGTAGTTTGAATAAATTGTACACTTTCTTTCAAATTTAATTGTATACAGGATACCAATCCAGCTAAAAAGCAAGCTTAAAATTGAGTTTTTAAAATGATAAGTTTTTTTTTAATTCTGAAAAATTGAGAATTCTTTTCCTTATCATCAACAAACAATATTTCCATAAAAAATGACTCATTATTTTTCTTAAGTAAACTCGTTTGTTATGTTCTATTATTCTTTGCTATTTGATATCCACAAAATGGGAATTAAAAGTTAGTTGTAGGCGAATTTAAAAATAAAATCTTTGATTACTACACTGTCTTACTCTACACTATCTCAATATTAATCTTTAGCTATTTTCAAAGAGATATCATTTGACTTACAGATAGATAAATCAGGCCCTAAGAGCCAATACTATATTTGGTGATTTTCTCAGATTTCTTCAAATTATAAACTTACTATAGAGTTCGGTAAAAAATTGAAAATAACCGGAAAATAGATGAAAAACTGTTGAACTCACCAACTAAAAAGTGTGTTTTAAAATTAGCTTAAATGCACTTAAACTAAGGTTACCAGATTTTCTCCAGAACGGATCCGGGCCGGACATTTTTGGGAAACTTTATCTAAAAATCTGGTAAAATCCAGGCATTCTATTTAAAATCTGTAGACTTAAAATCTTGGCAATATCTGCACCAATTTGGTCATTTTAAAAGACTTGGAAAAAAATTTTTTTTCATCAGATATTATCACATTTCAATTCGTGTTTAAGCTTTCAAAAAACATTTCATGATTAAAAAAAAAACTCTAAAAATTTCGTTTTGGAAAAATTAAAACACAATTTTTTTTATTTTTATCCTATTTGTAAATAAGATGAATAAATCCGGTAAAAAATCTGACTTTTCCAAAGACATTCGGGCAACCAACCTGGATCGGACTTTTCCCGCATAAAACCGGGCAATCTGGCAACCTACACTGCACTGTATGAGCTTTGGTTCCAAGAGCCTTATATTTAGTTTGAAAACAGCGAACATAATAATTCAAGTTCTTTAAAAAAAATTGTCTAAATCATAACAACTTTACATTACTTCAAAAAAAAAACGGAGAAATTTTACAATTCAATGTGATTGCTTCCTTGAAATTGTGCAGAATTTACCGAGATTTGAAAATAAGCATCCTTTCAAAAGGTTTAACAAAAGTAAAATAATATTTTAAATTTCAAACGAAATCTTAAGTCTTATAATATATCCTGAAACAAATGAATTATGTTTGGTAGAAAATTTGCTTAACTATTTCGAAATAAATTAAGATTTTCAATTTTTCATTTTATGATTCCTCATGGGACTTTTATTTATATATTTTAACTGCTTCAGCAACTATTTTGAACAAATCAAAAATATTGATTTTAATCCTTAGGGTTTTACCTACTTAAAAAACAAGCAGATATTCATGAAAAACATAATGGATTTTTTTTTCTTAAATGATTTTGGCTAAGATTCTCTTTAGAAACTAGGAAAGGTGTTTTTATTGCAATAAATCTCTTTATATAAAAACTTGTTTGTTCACCAATTGAATTGAAATCTACAATACAATATGTGCCTAGATTTATCCTAATTTATTTTAAATTTTTAAAATGAATGTTTAAGAAAACTTCCCAGTTCCAACGAAAGAGGAGCCTTTCATCAGAATAAATCATCTTAATATGACAAAAACTGTCAGCTAACAGAAGAAAATTGCATAATGATTTTTTGTGAGAATATATATCTGTTGAGAATTCGATAAAATCACTTTGAAATTAATCGAGTTTTCTTACTTTTTTATGATTTGTTTATGGACAGGAGTCCATACAACAAGTTGTATGTTTTGCTACTATTCAAATAGAAACTGTTGTTTGAGGTTTGAGTAATTAAAATTTTTTTTTTTCAGAATTGCAATTTGTTCTCAAACAAAATTTGTTGTTATTCTAATATAAAGGTATAGGTTTTTCCAGAGTGATTATTAGATCATACAAGAAACATTTTTAAATCCTTCTTAATGCTGATGATAGATCAGTATGCATATTTTTAAACTTATTGAGTTTCGTTCAATTCTTATTATTTGGTAAAAGTAATTAATAAGCTTTTATAATACTTACAGTAGTTTCTCGATTTTATCACTATTCGAATTTATCAATACTCGCCAAATTCACGCTCGATTTTATCACGGTTATTGTTTCGATTTTATCACGATTTTTAAGAAATCTTCAGAAACCTTAATTTTCATTCAAAAGCATAGAGCGTCTTGGTTTATGATATTTTTTATGGTTTATGTTATAGTATATATAGGTATCCAATAATATGAAAATACCATTGAACTGCTTATTTTATCTGTATAGTGTTTAAAATCGTCATTTGGATTTTAAAAACGCTTGTAATAATCGACACAAGTATTTTAACGTCACGCTGATGCTAGTGTTGTTACTTGGGTTGGTTAGTCGCTTTAAAAAAATTAACTTTTTTGGCTATGCGAATCATATAAAAATGTGGGTGAATTTAAGCGTTTTTGAAAAGAGATAAGTGTCTCTGATTTCTTTGTTGAACTTGTTTTTTTAAAGGGTGGCGTGCGTAATCCTTATTGGATAGCCTTTAGTATTGTCTGAATGGATAATTTTGGAAGAATAAAATGAAATTCTGCTAGCTTTGTCTGAAAATATGACTAAGATTTCTGTTTTTCTACATATAAAGACAAAAGTTTATATGCCCATAAAGCAAATTTCGAGAAACACTTGGTTGAGCAAATTTTAAAATATTTTTCGAATAAATATACTTTTTAGTTCATCAAAAGTGTTAAGATTAAAATTTTGAAATTTGAAATAAGCAGAAACAAATTTTTTGATGCTAATTTTTTTGAACTTTTTTTCAAAATCGAAATAAGAGATAACGACTGTTAAATTTCCATCAAAACAAAATAGTTCACTTTAATTAGATGTTGACTATCAAATGGATATACAACATGGTTTTGTTTCAAGAAAAAGCCTATAAATTTGCTTTAGAGAAGAATAATTCGAACTGAAAACGATCCTTTTTGTTTAGTAATCTTTGATAATTACGCCTTATGATCAAAATTTATTGATACAAAACGTTTCCAGTGCTGAAAATATTATAAATTATTGATTAAAGACAGTAAAAATACTTTTTTCGACTTCAATTTTTAGTTTCGCCAAATTCACGGTTTCGCCATATTCACGGTGACATTTTTTTTGACCGTGATAAAATCGAAAAACTACTGTATTTGCTTTTCAATACAACTCGTATTATTCTTTATAAGGGTTACGCAAGACAACTAAATTGACCATTTGGGCGGTGCCAAAAGCTTATAAATTTTATTTTGACTAATATGGTAGCGCTGAATTTAAATATGCATCACTTGTTTTTTTTTTGCAGCTCAAGTTTTCGAGATTTGAGGATATTTGATTGAAAAGGGGTCTCAAAAGACTTTAATTTTTTTTACACTTCCTCGTCAGTACTTTTGAATTTTGCAAAAATAATAAAGTTTAAAGTAAAAAATCAATGATCAACTTTCTCGATAACTGTGAGTAACTATGATTCCTGAGAAAAAGTTACATAAGTTTTCTTTTGGTTTATTTTTCACAGTTCACTAAAAAAAACTTTTAGAAAATTTAAAATAAAAATTACTACAAAAAATTGTAAACAATAATTATAACAAAACAAAGATGATGAAAAAAAATTGTCTTCTTTTTTGTGCTTGAATATTTTCAGCTTGAAAATGCTTTCGAATGATGTCAGAAATAGTTAAAGTTTTAAAAATAAATATATATTTAAACATCGGAATAAATTTTCAAAGCATTGTATCTCTAAATCTTGAACAGTAGCTTTTTAAGGTTATATCTAAATCTCAAATTAAGTTGAGGCTCACAACTAAACTTATCTATGATTAATTTCCCCCAAAACTGGTAAATTCCAAAATCTCCGAACATTTTTTCACCAGAACTTGAAGTGATAAAAACATCTAGCAAATGGTTAAAATTCAGAGAAATTTTAAATTCTCGAAATGAGTTCCCCTGTAATATTTTTAAAATTTCGGAACTATATGTTTTTAATTTATTGAAGCAAACGATTTTCTATACAAAAATTCTGTTGATTGATTAGAACGAATTTTTTCAACAGTTAATAAAATTAATTTTGGAGGCTTACTAGTGTTTACAAGCCCGTGCGAAGGACTTGTCCATGGGAAGGGGAAGGTTTTCGATATTATAATTTAGCAAAATTAATATCATACAAAATATACACGATAATAGAGGAAATGGGTTTCTTATATCATTTTCCTACTCATAGTTATCACAAAAACTCAAAAAACAATAAATTTAACTGATAAAATAACCAAAATACAAATCTCGATTAAAGTTTCAAATCAATGAAAATTTATTATGTTTTTCATTGTGAGCTTAAAATTTACTTCAAAATAATTTCCAAGCAGTCACGTTTGAAAATTTGTTATAAATATTCCCGAAACAGAAAGGCATTTAGATAACAATTTGATTACTTAAATAAATGTCAGATCAGGTAATTAATTAACCATTATTTATTGTTAGAAAAATAATAATAATTGGTGTTTATTATTCATTTTATTTTTACATTTCTTAAAGATTGAATGAAAAATTCTGATGAAGTTTTATGAGTTTAAAAAAACAGAATTTTTTATAGGGAGAATTTTTAAGGTTTATGTTTTTTTAACACCAAAAATTTTGAATTGCATAGCAAAGACAAACTTTTCAAAAAAAAAAGTTCAAAATGATTTTAATAGTTTGACTTTAAAATTCGGTAAACTTATTTGATAATTGAAATAAACTGTGCTAATAAACTCGGTAAATTAATTAATTTTCAATTAACACGTCTTACCATTATAAAAAGTTATTAATAGAATTTAATTAACAACTTAATGGAGAAGCATTTTAGTGCTCATGATATGATGATTGATTTGGTAGATTTTACGTCCTGAACTTGAATATTTTGTCAAATTTTAACATCATATTTAGTTTCAGTGAATCGGAGTTTTGAAATGTGTCAGATTCAAGATTAATTAATCATTGATAACTGATTAACTATCGAACGTACATTTGAGAAAAAATCTGATTTTGGTTTTGTTGATTATAGTTCATTCAATTAAGGAATAACATTTTGATAATGATGATGCAAGATCTAAAAAAGTAAAATTCAACAGGTTTATGAAATTTGGAAAAATATCATTATATTTTCATGTCATGTATTTTATGCATGACTGCAGAAAGTTGGAAGCGAACTTGATTTCAATTTAGAAACTTGTTAAAACTTGCAAAACTGTTAGATTTATCCTCCAAAACTATCTAAAATTCAATTTGGTTTAAAACTACTTTAAAAATTCACGAAATGAGGAAAAGTAAGAAATCTAAAACTTCTCTAACTTTTTTCGCCGAACTCAAAATTATTTGAAATCTTGAGGAAAGTTGATAACTGATTTAAAACTTTTTTTTCGTAATGATTTTGACTTAAAGCTTGGTCAAAAAAGTGTTTACCTATTTTCAAGTGATATTTCAATGACAAAAGCTGATAGAAAAATTGCATATTTATATTCAGGGCATCCAATTTGTTAAATAAACGTTTTAAATTCAATGCAAACATGAAAATTGTAAATGTTGTGGCTTTGTATAATTTATCAAAACCATGTTAAATGGAATGTTGAGCATTGAGAAGAATAAGGAAAACATTTAAATGAGGCTGAAATTGGTTTCTTGATATTCTTCGTTTCATCATAACATATATAAAGACATGAACGATTTTTTTTTGTTTCAATTTTAGTAATAAATTAGAGGATATTAGATTCTAAATTGATTTTAATGATTCGGTGGACAATCGTGAGAATATACGCCTGTTACATGTTGTTAAACTTGCAGATTTTTAAAATAAGTATTTTATATACCAATGCGTTCCCCCCACAATCATTAGTCAATTAACGTATGCTTTCACCACAAGATATTCGTTTATTCGTGTGTTAGTTTACCAAATATCAAGCTTTGCATGAATTTCAATCATTAAATACTTCCTCTTTGAATTCAAATATGTTTTTATTTTTAATTTTGTAAAAAAAACATAATTTACCGAACAAATCAACGTTTTTCAAAACTACAATTATGGTTCAAAATTGTTGCCTGTAACAATTATTGGTCAAATTTTTCATAATTATTAGTCACATAGAAGCCCATGGCAACAACCGAATATCAACATGAAAATTAACAAGTTTCTGACAAACATTCAGGGGCATTCTTTGCTTGTATACATACAAGGGGCAATTGGGTTGAGCTAGCAACCAAGAAATGTTTTGTTTTGCTTGCAAAAAAGTGACCCATGATTGTGTGGAACTTGGTGGATTCTGTAATAAATATGGGTCACTTTTATTTTGAAAAATATGATTGAATTTTCGCATTTCATTCGCTCAGTTTTACTTGGGAAATGTAAACTAGTCCATTGTGCTTATATTGGACCAATTCATTTGACTGGAATCTTTGAAATATCCGCATAAGGGGCTTAATGGTTTAAGATGTCAACCTTATAGCATTGGAATTTTATGCGGTAGTTCAACAGCTTATAGTTCACCTATGATAAAAAGTATTCAAACAACAATTTTACTGTTATCAAAGGCTCAAATAATTTTTTAATGCATTTGGATGATATTGTCGATTAACTAAAAATAATAATATGAAATTATTTCTTTTAGTTTAGTAGATATCAGAAGTTTTAATGATCGGTGACTAATGATTGTGTGTGACCCATGATTGTGGGGGGGACTAATAATACCAAAAAATAAGTATTTGAAAAAGTAAATAAGTATTTGAGAAAGTATTTCATAATATAAATTATTTCATGGGTATGAAGACTGTAACATCGCTAGACACTTTTCAAAATAAAACTATAGCGTTTATTTTGTATAAGCAATATTATACCTATCAATCAATAAACATATTGATGAATGTTTCCTTTTTGTCAATAAGATAAAAAATGTTTTGAAATGGATAATCCTGCAAACTTCTGGTAAACATTTCCATCTAGCCCTACTGTTTCGTTAACTTCCAATCATTGGGTTGTTGGAAAATACTGAACGATCAGGGGAATGTGTAGCGGAAAAATGCGTGAATATCCTATAAGGATTTCAACCCACATTGGCAACAGATAACAAAAAAAATCGGAATTCCGCTTCCCAAAAACCTCGATATGGAGACGAGGGAGCTTTTTTCACTCATGTTAATAAAAAAAATCGCTCCGAAAGATGGGTGAGCAATGCAAGAGAAAAAAATTACAAAGAATTGAAGTGAAAACACCACCAAACCTGAGACCTGATTCATCAATCATTTACCGTGATGCGCCAGCTGAGAAACTGAGTCGGGGAACTCGTCATTACTTTTTTCAAATGGGAATGAGTGAGCTCATGTGTGTGTGTGTGTGTGGGTCTCTCTGTATGCCAGTGGGTCATGTGGGTGGATTTTTCCCCCGATGTTCGCGCTAATGGAAAATCTTTCCATCGGGCGGGTTATGTTTTTCGATCACTCCCAACGGATGGTGATAAATCACGGACCCACAGAAAAAGGAAAAAAAAACTGATTCATACAGAAATGACAGGGTTCGAGATTTGGGTTTCGCACCAGAGATTTTTGTGCCCGAGCTGATCAACAACCTTTGGAGAAAACAATTTTTTTTCCACCGCCATGAGAAAATGATGAAAGGGGTTGAGATTTAGGCACAAAAACTGAAGTTGAAACCTATAAAAGGATGTTAAAGAACATCCTTCGATGTGAAATCAAAGTCTTTCAAGAATAATGAATTCATATAACAATTTTGTTTCAATTCTCTACAAATTCATCGATTCGTTGAGAAAGACTTAGAGCTATCCTTATAATGGATTCCATTCCAAATCAACGCTTTTCATCGTTTTGTTTGAATTATTTGTAAACATTTCCATTCAGCTAAGATTTTCCACATAAAACCGTCCCAAACGATTGTGACAGTCCCCTTTTACGGGAACTTGGGGATCGGTTGAATGCAATAGGAGTGTGTGTGGGTAGGATCCAATTCAAACTCGAATTGAACTCCATTCATGGATTGGCGCATCAATAGACTACCGCCATTCGGAAAAGTGGACCTGGCACCACCTGGACCTGGACAGGGAATGGAAAAACTGACCAATTTGATTGCACAAAAAGCGCACACTGCACTGACTGGCATCGGACATGTCAAATATTCAGGTGGGAAGGTACCACCTTCTTCCATTGAATGGTGCCGAAACTTCACAAAATGGAAAGCTGTTTGGTGAATGCGGTTATAAAGTCACTTTAAAAGCGAACCTTTTGCTGTTATGCAACGAGTCCGGAGTTCGAGTCTATTTTCGCGTATCGGTTGGAATCCTATTCATTAGAATTGTTTTGCGTTGATTTAGATTCAAATTATTAGTTTGTATCTATTGAAGGTAAATTATTGGAAACATTTTTTCTTTAAGTCCTTCAAACAATAATAAATACATAGGTATAAACATTTTTTGCAAAGCCTATTTTACATAAATTTGGCGATCCGAATGTTTTACCGAATATGGGCAAACTTCTAGCTGAAATGAAAAATCAAGTGTACCGTCAAACGGGGCATCATGCAATAGCAGGGTTGGATGCTGCATTTGATTTCCATTATAATTATTCAATTTTAGTTTTAATGAAATGTAATAAAGTTATTAGGCCGGAACAAATATCAATATCTTCTTTTGTCACCCCCCCCCTTCGGAATTTCCAAAAACCCGAAGGGGGAAATAAATAAAGTTTGAAGTTGTTTATGTAAATTCCAATAAAAAAATTCCAATATCTGAAAGTTTACAAGACTAAAAATTAAACTTAAGAAGATGGGAGTTATTTCACCTTTTGTTTTCTTGATTTCTTTGAATTATTCGATATAAAACTACTTGATTTATAGGTTTTGTGCAACAATGTAATATGAAATTTTGTTGCATAGAAGCTTCCGTGCAATTTATTCCAATTTATTTGTTTTTCGCATTATTTTTTATTGTCCCCCCCTCGCGATGTCCCAACTCCGAGTGATAAAAGAAGGATTTGAAATTTGTTCCGGCCTTATTTAATGAAAGTTGAATAAAGATGACAAAGTTTCTCACATCGTGATATAGTATATTTTTATTTTTGATTATCTTATAAAATAAAAAAAACGAGCAATAGCTGGTATAAAAATATTTTTCGGAGAATCGCAATTTTTTTTAAAATTATTATTATTACTATTCAGTTACCAGTATTAAGTAAGATGACACATTATTCAAATCAAAGTTTCACCTTATAAATCTCGTTTTCATATGCTGAAATATTATTATTTTGCATCACGCGTTTGTTAAAATCACAATTTCATTCATCCAAACAATTATTTTTATGATTTTAGCTAGAAGAATTTAGAAGAATTTTTTAGAAATATATTTTACCCCTAAATGTATGCACACTATTATGCTTTTTCTTAAAAGCATTTTTGACAAATTCAATAAAATCAATAAAATTTAATACGACCAAAACCAAAAATTATGCAGTTGGTGTTTAGTGCGTTAAGGCATCACAAATTTGTCAAAAACTTTAAATTTACTTTTTCATTAGATTTTTCATTGAAAGCACAGTTTTCAGAAAGTTACCTTTTTTTCAAAGAAAGGGAACATCACAAGTTAAAAAAAAATGAAAATAATTTTTTTGACTTTTCCAATATGATGTCCTATCAACCTCGAAACTTTTGATGCATACTCGATATGATTATCTGTGGTTATAATTTTTTTTTATAAAAGCCATTGAAGTTGAAAAGTGTTGCATGTTACCCCAGTTGACAGTAATCATTAGATGATAACTAGATTACATTAAAAATCTAGGTGAAATATTGAATAAGTGCTGCTATACACAAATGCTGCATGTAAAAAGAGTGTATTCGAAAAAAATGCAACACTTTGTTTTGTGAATAACTATTGAATGCATGGTTGTAAATTTATGAAAATTTCAGCGAAGTTACCTTGTAACGTCGTAATTACATATGCAAATTTTTGTTATGTTCTGTCATGTCATTTTTCGATTTTAATTTTTGGACAACACGTGCACCATCTATAATGTATACTATGAACCACTGTTTTTTTTTAAATTAATACTGTTTTTCATTACGTTTGCTGTTTCTTTCAAAATAACTCTAATTTTTTATTTTGATCGAAGTTTTAACAAATTCTGCCGATTGTCCTCCTTCGTATCAAAAAAAACATATTTGACTTTTTATCACTCCACTATCGTTTTTGCGTTATAGCACGATTTCAGATCCAACTTAAACAGAGTATAAACTTTGTGGAACCTATTGAAGTGCTCTGCAGAGAAAACTGTCGCATTTGAAGGCAGTCTTCTTTGTATTTTTAGCCATTCATCGTGTCAATTGTCATGAAAGACTGAGTATTTTGCAGTTTCCATAGATCGTTAGCCTCTCACAACACATTAAATTTTTCAATGTTTCTCCTTGTTTAGCTCCGGAAAATAGAGGCGAGACTTTTCAACGATAAAATTATGGTTGGAAAGCTGCCAAGTGACCGCTAAAGAGTTCGTTTTGCTGTCCAGTACGATTTTTTTCAAAATATTTCCCCACAAGCAGCCCAAATATTTTGCGCACGATTTGACAACCGTATTTTGTTAATTTTACCGGTGGGCAGCTTTTCTACCTTGTAGAAATTTCAAGTCAAGGCCTATTTCAAATGAAGTTATACCTTGTAGGAATGAAGTCAGGCCTATTGCAATGTAGAAAAATAAATGATTTCTTTTACTTTCTCTATTTATATTTTCGCAGATTGAGCTTGAAAAAACCTCGCACATTCCTCTCACTTCATGGAATGAATAATCTCCACTTTTATTCAAATTTTAGATCACTATTTGGTCCTCTACGACTTATTAAACGATTAACCGTGTGAAATTTAGTCGGATAGTTGATTTGCAGCTGTTTTTGGGTCTTCCACTGGGACATTCCAGGATTTTTCTCGATCCTGCCCAAAACATTTTCTCAATGAACTTCAGAATTGGACGCTATCTAAAAACCACTTGACAGATGGTCACCAAGTTTTTCACATTTAACACATTACATTACTAGGTAGCTGTACAGAAAATTTCATCGATTTTCATCCATGCATCCAGTAGTTATTCACAAAACAAAGTGTTGTATTTTTTTTCGAATACACTCCTTAGTACGCTGTTGCATGGTGCCCTGTATGGTTAAAAATTCTTCAAAATGTTGTCAAAATTCCAAATTTGAATCAAGTTTCAATGTTTTGTTTTTGTTGTAACAATTAAAAATCGAACTCAATTTTTACACACTTTGATTAATTTTGAACGTCAAACTTTTTGCATGGTGCCCTGTATAGTTAAACAACTCTTCAAAATTTCGTCAAAATTCCAAATTTAAATCAAGTTTAATTTTTGATTTTTGTTGTAAGAATTTAAAATCGAATTCAACACTTTGAAAAATTTCCATCGTCAAACGGTTTGATAATATTAAGAGAATTTCTGAAAATTCTAAGCAAATTTAGGTTTACATGGATGATAATTTTGCATTAATTTACAACTTTGCTTTAATTTCTTATTTTTTTTTTTAACTGAAACAGCTTCCTGAGCAAAAAAAAAACTTGTACCTAGTGCAGTGGTCGGCAACCTTTCAAAGTCGAAAAGGCCAAAAACTTCAAATTTTTAGAACTTCAGAGTTTGAAAGAGCCACATTGAAGATTTTTTGTTTTTGATATTGGTTAGAACAAAAATAAAATTACATGAATGATCAATGAACATTAGGTTTACGAAAATAACTTTAAACCTATTAGAGTTTTTTTTCTAGCTCTTGGGTTTTCTTTTGAATCAGTTTCTGATTACCGTTGAGTACATGAATTTTATTCTGGATCGTCATCTCTGATTGTGTATCAATTTGAATACGTTGGCAAATATCGAGTGAAGAATCCATTTAAATCCATTTTAAGCCAGCATTAATGAATACTTTGCATGATGTTAAAGGGAAAGATTTGAAAATATTTACAAAAGCAGAATATTTATAATTTCTTCAGCAAAGAAAAGCACTTTAATAACAAAGTTAAGTGGAATAATTTTTTTTAATTATCAAGCTTTTTCAAGACATTCCCCAAGATTAGCTAATCATTTCCAAAATCCAGAGGTAAGAGGTTAAATTCAAGAAAAATGTGTATGGTCGAAAATTTTAAACTTAAAAAATTATGCTCCTGACTGCTGGTAGAATTTTCAAAATTCATAACAGTGAAATAAGAAAAGTACCACTATGTTTTTTACTTGTTTAAATATGAATGATTGAAAATCATGAAAATTTTTGTTCTGAATTGTTTTTCGGATAAATCGAACATACATATGTTTACTTTTTTTGTACGTAGCATCATACTTATGTATGAATGTTAATGAAGAAATCAAGCAGTTTGATAAAGTATTATAGCTCAAATATCAAATTCCTTAAAGCTAGAGGAGCATCTCTTAAAACCCCCTTTAAATACCCTTTGAAAATCTTTGGAATTTTGGAAAACTCCTTGAAATGCAGTCATTTATTTAAATAATTCTTAAAAGCATTATTATTCACTTTTACACAGTAAATTTCTATTTCAGGTTTTATTCTTATCTCGCACCCCTGTTTCAAATTTTTGATCCTCAACGCCAATTGGTACGTCCAAAAAAAGTAAACTTATGCTTGATTTATCCGTTAAGCAATTCAGAACAAACTGTAGAAGAAAATTTTCGTGATTTTCAATCATTCATATTTTAACAAGCAAAACCCAAAGTGGAACTATTCTTATTTCGCTAATTGTAATTGAGTTGTTAATATCATTGAGTGGTTTTCTTAACATGAATATTTCTATGTTTTGAATCTTATCTTTTTCCAGATTCAATTCATTGAGATTTTCAAGTCTTGTGTTGTTTCTTCAGCAACTGAAGATCAGTTTCATAGTTTTTCTGAATATTGAGAACTCCAGGATCTTTGTTTTAGATCCTTATCTAAATTTATTCAATGATATATGATTCTGTTTTTTAAACTTTTTATCTCTATTCTGGATTTTTTTTTTCAATCGATTATTTTGCTCTCATATCCCTTTGGGCTTTAGATATCTAATGAAACTTCTCAGAAACATCTCATGAAAAGGTTTTATATTTGTATTTCAAAGATATTTGCTACTGATTGTAACTTTGAATTTATTTTTTTTTTCAAATTTAGTTTGTATTTTGTTTTTCAAATCTTGATTTGAAATAATGATTTGAATTTGAGATACTGAGTTGTGGTCCTGAATATATCCTGATTTCAAGTATTTAATTCTTAAACTCTTATATCTATCTTCTTTAAATTTGAATAAATTATGTTGTTTAAATTTTTGAATTTTGCATGTAATGATTCAAATTTTCATGATATTTCCCAATTGTCTTGATTGATGAAACACAAACCAGACGATCAGTAATAAAGTGAAAAACATACAAAATATCTATGCGGTCATTTTTCTAAATCAGAGAATTTTAGTTTGTGATAAAGGCATTTAAAAAAAATCAAGAATTAAATTTTGTATTCTACAGCTCAAATTAGAGCTCTCATTTTTGAGAAACTTCTCAACTCTTCCGCAATTTTTGCACGTGATTAATTAACAATTTTTATTTGAAGATACCCCAAACCATTTTCTACACAGACAACATGGCTCTTTGATGACAGTAAACTGAACTCATCTCCAGTTCTTGTACACGATAATAAAGATTGATATTCTCTGGGATGACATTTGAAAAAAAATCAAACCATAGGGGCCCATCGAGAAAAATTGCCCCGGGCCTTCCGATGTCTTAATCCGGCCCTGCTGCTAAGAAATTATTTTGAAGCAAATTTTTGGTTCAGCATAAGGAACATCATTTTAAATAATAATAATAATGGATTACCAAAAATATCATTGATTTGAAACTTTCATTGGGATTTGTTTTGAAAATTTAGATTTATTTTATCAGAAAAATTTCTTAGTTTTTATGTTTGTATGATAATCACGAGTAAAAAATGATGTTGGGAATTCATCTTATTTTTTATTGTGTATTATTGGAATTGTTATTATTATTAGCTGAAATTGAATTTCGGAAATTTCCGCACGGGTTGCATCATATTATGAGTAAAGATATGAATCAGCTGAGAGTTTGTATTTTAAAACAAAAAAAACTCTTAATCTTAATTTAAATATTTGCTTTTTGAGTTAAATGGCTGGTCATAGGAATCTAGAGGAATTTTCCTTTGAGTGCTTTATTTGTGGACTTCAAAAAGCCTTTTATGTGACTTGTTCAATCTTTCTGTTTTTTCTTGAAAAAATAAATTTGGAAGAGCTTTCCAAAAAATCACAGTCATAAAAAATCATATTTCAATATGTTTTTTTATATTATTTCTTATTATATGTTATTTGTTTATTTATTCGAAAACCTTAAATTTTTCGATAATTCGCCTTTTTGTGTTTATTAATATTTTTTAAAACACCCAATAAAACACCATAGAAATGGAATTTAATAATTGTTTGTGGTTCTTCTTAGCCAAATTACACTTTTTTTACATTCTTTAGGGCTTGCTTAAGAAACTAGGTTGTATTTTTTGCGATGATTTGATTTTATACTCTACATTAATGTTTTAACAAATTATATTAGATGTATTACTTTTATTTTCTTAAGTTAAACGAATCAATATATATAAAAAAAATAATTTGTACATTGCATTCTCAAACCGTAAAAAAATATGTTAGTAGATCTATGAAAGGCTGAAAGGCAGGTGATATTTTATTGGGATTGCCAAACATTTTTTTAATAGAATTTAATTCACTTTGTTCTGAACTTGCTTGTTAGTTTTTCGCTTATTTGTAGGGCGTAATTAATAAATAAGCTTACAAAATTTTGGGGTTTAAATATGAAAAAAAAAGAATATCTCAAGATAACATTTTATGGCAAACATTTTTAATGCAATAAAGGTGTATCCTTTGCTTAAAATTTTTACCCGTTTAAAAATAAATAGTAATAATTTCGCTCCAAATAAAACATCTTTGCATAAAGCTTGTCCTAGGCTGTGATCTCAAATTATTTCGATGTCCTTCAAAGGCGATACAAATCTCGGAATTGATATTTAATTCAGGCGCCAGAAGGGATCTAAGCAAAAATTAACTTGATAACTCTTAACTGGTTTCCTAAAATAATTTGTTCCATTAGGTCAACCCACACAAATTTTAAGCCATAGAAAGGGCATCAAAATAAATGACTCCTACATGATTCTGGATAACAAAATTAGAACAGCCAATTCTGGACCATGTTTCAGATCATGCTTATTGACACGCACGTTTTCAAGAATACTTTTTCTATAAAAATGTCCGTCATCCAAAAATACTCGGTTTGCCAAAAATATTGCCTCGTCTGTTTTTCTTTTGTTGATTCATTCAAAAAGATATAAATAAAAAATAGCTCAGCATTTCAAAACTTCTAACACAGACTATGAATTTTATTTCATTTTTAAAACAAATTCATTTAGGTACTTCAACAGAGGTCATTAGTACTTTCAACATTGGTTGATTCAAGATAAAACTCATGATTTTTTTTTTAAATATCGTACAGTAAAAAGTTTAAAAACCTCAAATTCAGAACTGTTAGCCAGTTCATAATTCTCAACTCTAATCAAAATCCACAACAAAAATCGTACAACAAAAGCTTAGCGATGCTTCGTTTATTTCAGAACAGCTGTCAAGCAAATTGGCACACGGCATAAATGAACATCGGCGCTGATTAAAATTTCCGAACAATTTTAGATTTCATTAGTGTCATGTGAAGCAGGAGGCTTCAGAATAAAGAAATTCTCGAAACTAATCATCCATTCCAAAGCGACCGCACAACATTCGATATGTCCTGAAACAGAATTCCCACCCCATGTTTCCATTCCATGTCGCGTCGCAGCTCCCCGTTTCAAATATGCACGCCGAACAAATTGGCTGATTATGTTGTCACGACAGTTCGACGCTGCACTCAACTAATAATAACCCATTTTATAAATCAACTGCCGACACATAAAACACGATGATTGACAAGCTTTCATGGGGATGCTCCACAATGGGGTGGAATGTGCGGATGTGTTTGAGTGGGTGGGGGTGGGTTTATGTTCGTGCGCGTATTGGTTTGTTCATAATCATGGGCTTCCCAATCCAACGTCATTCCGCCTCCATATGATCTACTACACACAGGCGGCGATGGCATTTTCCAGCCACCAATCCGGCGAAAAGGTATTTTTCCGTTAGCTTGGCTTGGTATCTGCTCCTCTTTTCCGCCGTTTGGTTCCAATCAGAACAACGTGAACCCGTCGCGTCGTCGTCATCATTATTGCTACCACCAACAAAATCAGCAACAAGAACATGCAACATCGCCGGTTCGATGCCAGAAGGCAGCATACATGCCAATAACATCAAAAAATATTCACAATATCAACAGCAACACCAGCCACGCCGTCATCAGCATCATTAACGATGGAGGAGGTTCATTATTCAAATTCGTGTACCTATCCCGGATGCCAACGTGGGACAGAGGGAGTGATGATCAAATATTTTTTACTTGAAAAAAACTAATAATTTGTTCGATATTTATTTTTGCCACATACGGTTTAAAAAAAAACTTATGTTATTAAAGATATTTAAAAAATTTTGAGACCTTGAGATATTTATTAGAAAACAACTGTATTAAAAGAATAACTGCTTAAAAAATGCCATTAAAATAATAACAGAGTATAGCTCCAAATAAAAGCTTCAATTGAATTTTGAATAATCAACGTATTTAACTTCGACATCTTCAAATAATGTTTTTCATAGAATGGAGTTCCAAAGCATACCTTGTTTAGTTTTATAAATGAATCTTATTAAAACAAAGAAGTGTTTATTATTACGATCAGCAGTCGAAAAGAATTGAAGCTAAAATTAACTCAAATATCTATATCTATCTCAAATATAATAACACTAATTTCGTCTAAAAATAATTTGTTCTCTCACGAACAACTATACTAAGACGTTGAAAGAACATACAAAATGAATGGCTCATTCTTGCTCCTGTTGACGGCAAAGTTAGCACAATCTATTCTGGTCAGTTGTTTTATTCCTACTCATTGACACGCTAGTTATTAATACTCGAATGTCTGCCCACCTATTGTAAAGTCATTTTTAAAACACTTTCAGAATATCACAGAATCAATTTTCCAGAAATATTTACGATTTCATAGATTTTTGAATTAATTTTCTACCCAAAATATGATTTACAAACCACAGAACTTCCACAAAAAAACAAACATGTTAGAGAAGAGGCTAACTATATGCACTGAAAACTACATATGTATATGAACATGAGCGGACAACTATTTTCTATACGTGAGAGCAATTTTCCTGATGAAATCTCTTACAGTTTTTGTGAAAATAATTTTATAATAAAGAAGTTAAAATAGCCGATTTTGATGCGCATATTTATGTTTTTAGCTGTAATTCAGTACCACTTGCAGTATTTTCGTAAAATTGAATTGAAAATGGTACAAATTGGTGTTAAGCATACGTCAAAGAAAAAATTTTGGCGACATTTTAGATATCACTAGTTCTTTTGCACAAAATATAGTTAGAGATGCCGTATGGCTATATTGTATGGTAATATTTTATTCATATCATATTTTAATGAGATTAGTATTAAGTTCTTCTATGTCCACTGTAAGGTTGTAATTAAAGAGTAGATTTAATGTTTCAATGATGAAAAATAAAAAAAATTTATGGCTAATCGATTTTTTCTTTATAGAGTAGGGTTGCTATCCGTCCCGCTTTTTTGTTGAATGTCCCGCTGTCTCGCTTCTCCCTTAAAATGTCCCGCTTTTTTTCTTGAAAAAAAATTACAAAGATAACAGATTAACACTGAAAAAAAATCAAACTTTAGTCTCAATTTGAAATTCTGTGATGAACAGAAACTTGCCAAAGACATCTTTCTCAAGTAACACTGAATGGTTTATAAGAATCTCTCAAGCCACATATGAAACTTAAACTTGATCTTGTAGCCTGTTATAAAACCTGAAATGTTGCTTGGTTTTTCTTAAAATAAGCGGCATTTATCATAGCATATGTAAGGCAATACTGAATAACTCTAAAGCTCTAGCATTACAGTAAGATTCTTATTAAATTAAGTTTTCTTGGGGCACGTTCAACTAATGTATGAAGAAAATATTGTTTAGGAGCCTCCAAATAATTAAAACATTAAAGAATCCAAGAGATTAATTTGCACCGGAAACTTAGTTAAATTGCGTTATATATACACTACCTTATACGACTCAATTGTCCAAAGAATATAAAGATGAAAGGTGAAGGAAGTTTTCATGAGTTTTCAAATTTTTAAACAAATTTCCAAACAAACTAATTTTAAAAAAATTACACAACGGTTTTTTTTCACGGAATCAAATCCGACGTTTCCATGTACGACTTGAAATAATTTCTCTCAGATAACGTGTTAATTCACCGAGAGCCGTGGAAAAATCAGTGCATATGAAAAAAACCATGTAACTTAATAGAAGTCATGTAAGAAAAAACTAAGTTAAATCAATCTGCGTTAAAAAAAACTTAAGGGTAACTTTCTATGAACAATTTTGGCCTGATGGTTAACTTATAAGTTTGGCCTTTTTAAAGATTTTCTTAAATGTCCCACTTTTATCTGAAAGTATCTGGCAAGCCTATGATAGAGGCATTTTGCCTACCTGATATGGATATTCACAACCTGTCTCTAAATATTCCAAAATATCTTATAATTACAATATAGTTTAGTGGAAAAACAATATCTTATAATTTATACTTTGCTAAAAGCTTCAATTGTTGAATTTCTTATTTCCAGATTAATAAAAGGAAAAACCACTACCATTTTTTACAGTTTCTGTACGCACGAGTATTAAATTTCAATATTTTTAACAGAACTGTTAAAAATCTTGTATGAATTTTTTAAAATTTTTTTGGCTTTTTTATAACAATACAAAATTTATGCCATGTGTCAAAAGAGGATTTTCCTCAAACTGCACTGACTAGATATGTTGATCTATCAGCCATATCGTCATGCGCTTATTTCCAATATACGCATGCTTCTTATGAAGGAAAGGAAACAACTAATCGCTCTCAGTGTTTGACATCGCAAACTTGAAACTTAGCGCCACTAATTGGAGCATTAACTGATTTGCGACCTCTAATTTTAACCGCTGAATTAGCAGAAAAGTTAGCACTTCTAGCTAAAGCGCAAACTGTATGTGATGAGTAAATTAACTGAACAGTATGTTTTTTTTAATGTTTTGTTAGTTGCATATATGGGATTTCATTTTCCTGGTCAAATTGGTTGGAAATGAACAACAGCCAAAATAAGTCATTTTACTTGAACCAAGCGATGCTGTTTCGCATGGTTTTCACACAACAATCTAAATAATTCAATGCATTTTGTATTTGCTCTCTAGTGCAAGCGAAATAATAGATCATTAGCATAAGTAATCAGGTACCTTCCAGATAAAATGAATCCCTCCTACTGAGAATCGAACTTCAGTTCTTTAAAATTTTCTTACCGACACCTTACCGCAAGGCCACCTCGTCAAATAAAGTGATGTTGCTCTAAGAGTACTTCCGTGAGCTTAAAACAATTTAATGGGAATTAGCGGTCTGAATAAGTAGAACCAAACATTAGCGGACCTTTTTAATTAGCTAGCTCATTCAAAATAAAGCGACAAAATAAAATCGATTACAACAATTTAGCGGACTAGTTAGCGATTAGTAAATTAGCGCTTTTTTTGCCAAACACTGATCGTTCCTAATTCGTTACTGATTTTCAATGCCGTTATACTCCAAGAATTCCTACAGCAATCACCTTTTAAACTCTGATATGTTTTGAATTGTTTGCAAATTTTGAGGAAGATTGTTCCAACTTACAATACCTCTAACGAAGAAGAATTTACTGAAGAAAGTTGAACTATGGCGAAGGGGTTGGTAACAATATATCCAGTTTGAGAATTCTTTATTTATCAAGGTTATCGGAGGAACAATTGTAGAGTAATTTTTTCGAGTGTGACACTCGTGAGAAACGTGACAAATTCAAATTGTATCTTTCTCATGAAATAAGAGCAATGCGCATCCAATTTACGGATCATTCATGAGCATAAGCATATAGAATATCTCCATAATTGGACAACGGAAAAACTTCAGTTAAGTTTAGTTGAAACGTCCTGTGACGTAAGGTTCAATTTTTTGAGTGTCACATAGTTTTACAGCATTGAGCATTGACGATTCCAAGAAAATGACTCCGATTGAAAATAACTCCGCGGATTTCAGCCTGGTATACTGCCGTTCTAAGCAAGAATGTCCCATGTGACTTTTGGGTCATTTTCACTTTTTGCTGGAAACGGTCTCTTTTAGTGGTAATTTCCGAATAAAAAACACAAACAAGTTTACTTTGTTCTGAACTTATACGAAATTTTCATCAAGGTGGTTTCTCTATGTTGATAGTTCTACGCAAGAATGTCACACTAGAGAAAATTCTATGAAACATGCAAATTTTATCAAAAAATTGTCTTAAGATGAGTTCAAACTGTTGAATTGAATGTAATTCACTGAAAAGAACACTGAAATAGAGGGCAGAGGAGGAGCGAGAAGCCTTGAGTGATTTAATTAGAGAAATTTCCACTAAACATTTTTCGGTAGGCACTACTTACAGGATCCATACTCAATTATACATTTTTATATACAAAGAGGAAAGTATTTCTCAAATTACAGTTTAGCATGAGTTTGGGGGAAAAAAAAACTACGCAAGCTTTTGAAATGATAGAAAAATTCTATCCGTGTGACAGTTTTTCGTAGAACTAGCATCGGCATGCGTTCTGATTCTACGCAAAAGTGTCACACGGAGCATTTTTGGCTATAATTTGCTGTTTTTTTTGTAGGAAATGTAATTTTTTTGGCATAAAACATCGTTAAATGATTAACTTGAAATGTTCACTACAAAAAAAAACTGTCGGTGAATTTTAAGTTTGAGAGAAAAAATTGGAAATATAGCTGATATTTCAATCGCGTTTTTCTCGTTTGCACTTTTTTCCACATGGGACAATCTTACTTAGAACGGCAGTATATATAAATTGAGAACTAATTACGGAAAAAACTGAAGAGGATCTACATACTACCGGAACAGAAAGCTTTGTTTTTGGAAGTTTTTATAGATAACAGATGCACATCAGGCATCACATTTTTACAAGACTTGATTTATTTTGAAACAAACCTAGTTCAAATTTGGAACATGAGAACAGAACTGGACGGATGAACGAGTTCATCCGCTGGTCTTAAAAAATGTTTTAAGTGTTCAGTTTAACTTTTCTTTATTGATAAAAAAGGATAATAAGCCTGTTAGAGTCATATAGTCCAGGATGTATTTTCAAAATACTGAACCGATTTTATATCACTTTGGAATCGTCTAAATGTTCACAATCCGTGTATGAAGAAAAATGTTTTTTTTTTTAATTTTTGGTGACGTCTGAAAATTGAGCTGAAAGACAAAATGGCAGATAAAAAATACATTTAAAGTTAAAAAAAAATTAAGGTTTCCAATATTACACGCCGAATAGAATTTTTGGAAAAACTGGAAAATTCTTTACTTTCTTCTTGATAACCATTGGTTATTCTATTGAAAAATCAGCTTTTTTTTTTAATTTCAAATGGTTTTATTCAGGCATTTTACTTATAAAGTTTTTATGTGCCGGGAGTATTTTTCCTTAACAAAAAAATCAGCAAATATTCATTAAATTGGGCTTATAAATGATTAATTTCGTAAAAACATCAAATTTAATTTGTTGTTGGTGTTTTTTTTTTAATTCCATTCGGAAACGGCGAAAAACAAACCATGAGAGATTTTTTGAGTAGATTGTGCTTTATTTTGACATGAAATAAACCAACTATGCGGATTTTTCATTCTTGGGTTATTAAAAGGGTCGTTTTACTTTATCTTATAATATTATTGTAGGAATGAGTAATCAACGCAGGTTTCAGTAGTGGAATAGAATTATCTTCATTCATGTTTCATCAGTCTAGTCATTACATAACTACACAATTCATTAGCGATTGCTATGGTCTCACTCTCCACTTATCATCTTTCCCAGCCGGGAAAGTACTCATTTTTTAAATGTCATTTTTAAAAGAGTACTTTGATACTCTTACCCAGAATATCTGGCAACACTACTGTGTTACCACGAACCCAATATGAGTAGTCTCGCTTGACCGAGTGATGATGTAAACATTTGTACCGCGTTCATCAGCAATCATTGATCTATTGTTCTCGATTGCGAATAGTCCTATTCGCCGCTGATAGTATTCGTGATATTATGCTGGTTGTTTCACCAATACTTTTCAGTTTAGGGACAATCAACCCAAAAACGACCATGTGTGCAGACCGGCTGCCCGTTTTTTGTACCGAGAGTTTTTGAGGTTAATTGTCCCATCTCATCTGTACACGCTCAGCAAATGTGCGTAAGAAATGTCAAAAACAACTCTATTGGACAAAGCAAGAAGAACCAAAACAAATAATGTTTTTTTCTGCTAGCGGCAGTAGAAGTCTGATGCTGTTCCGGACGCCGGAGGAAACCGTAAGTTTCAACAATTATTTGATTAATATATTTAAAGTTTTAGAGTAAGGTTACCAGAATTTTTTTCACTACCATCCGGGCCTAGCAATTCCGGGCATTTTTTCAAAAAAACCTGGCAAAATCCGGGCATGGATTTCAATTTTTCAAATCCAAAAACCGGGCAAAAACCGGGCAAAATTTAGGTGTTATTATATATAAAAGCAAAGCAAAAATGCAAAAAAATTAATTCCAACAACTTTTTGGAACACATAAATATTGAAAGGCTTATAAAAGTAAATCAGCGAAATTATTTGAAACAACCGTTGAGAATTTCTATACCGATGATCGATTTTGCTGAAACTTACTCAAAAACCTTGATTTTTTTTGGTTTCTTTGTGAAAATTGTGAAAAAAACCGGGCAATATCCGGACTTTTTCACGATATCCGGGCAACCGGGCCGGACCGGACTTTCTCGAAATTTTGCATCAAATATCCGGGCAAACCCGGATAAAACCGCATATTTGATGATCCGGGCAAACCCGGCAAGCTTATTTTAGAGTAGTTGTGAGAAGTGTAACGAAAAGTGCAAAGCAAAAATCGATGTACAGTAAGGATTTTTTTAAAGCAGTTAGATGAATCGCGTCAAAAAAAACCGCGTAGAAGAATATCGCGTTAATTCCGGAAACCGCGTTAAACCCGTGCTAATTCCCTTAAACCGCATACAAATACTGTGCAAATTGCGGAAAACCGTGTGAAAAAAAACTTGAAGTTCGGACATGGAGGACCTGACATTTTTTCTCATGTCTCATGTTTCAGGTCTCAAGTCTCATGTTTCCTTGTCTCAGGCCTCAGGTCTCAAAATGATTCTAAGTGTTGTCCTTAGAATACCGCTTAGAAAACCACGCTCATTCCCAAAAACCTCGTTAAAAAAGCCGTGCAAATAAAAAAATCACGCAAATAACCGCGTAAAAAAATTTAACTGTACCTCACATTAAGTCTACAATACGTCGACATTCTATGATCAAGTACTCAAATGGGTTACCCTATCGGTCTCTTCGAAATAAATTTATCACTCTCGATAAGAAATAAATGTAATTGAACAGAAAAGCAATTTTTCAACGAAAAATCCATGATTCTCATGAAGTTATAGTTATAAAATCAAAGTTTATCCTGGAACTTTCAGATAACCAACTTTGGTCTGTTCTATTGTTCAATATAAGCTTTTAATCTATCTGAGTGCACATCAATCAAAAGTTTCTCAATGCGACTTCAAAAAAACGAGCTATCTTTTTGCAAAACAAACTGAATCAAAGCAATCGAATTATTCAAACCAATTAGGCTCAAAACACTTGTTAGTGTTGCAAAACATTCATTTCAAAAAGACTTTTTAAGATTTTTGAAGAACGTAAAAAAATATAACCAAATTTTTTTTTTAAAGCATTGGAAAAGTTATACTGCATTAGTTTAGCAAACAGCACTTGAAGACACTTCAAAATAGTTATGATGCATACTTTTCAACGAATTCATCAAAAAAACATCAATTCAAATAATTTATGATTTTTTATGCTCTAAGTATGTTACACAGCAAAAATTATTTCCTGTAAAATTATGCAAATGTCCTGTAACAAAAAGGAGCAGGACATCTACCGTAGTTTTACAGGTCGAAAATCATATTACGTGACATTTAATTTTTAGTGTACATCTTTTTAAAGGGACATTTGCTGTAATAATAAATGAATCTTCGTTAACTTTAAAGGAAAGCAATTTAAAATAACAGGTTGATTTATTTTAAAGGTTGCAGTTTCAGTGACACGTAATATTCAAATTTTTTTTCTGTGCATTTCTTACATAGCATATTTATTTCTAAAATCGCTTATATTTCTTGATTCTTCGCCCAGCAAACACCTTTGTTATATGTTTCATAAATGTACATTATCGAAAAGTCGTATAAAACTCGCAAAACCCCGTGCGGGAGAACAAATTGTGTGAAATCGTCTTCAGAATCTGCGAACATTGCGATCTTTTAATCGTATCCGATTTAAACCGACTTCAGGTAACCATTTTTACGATCTTTCATTCTAATATGTGTTTTGAGCAGGGATGCCAGATGGGCACTTACAGATCATATCCCAATCATGAATATTGATTTCATCTCAGTTTTGAAAGTCTGTAAAATCTAGACACTATGAGCAAAAATCAGGGCATAGTCTGTGTCTGTCCTATATCTTTTACATACAAATCTGGGCACCTGAAAACCCAGGTTGTGAGCCAACTTGGTTTATTAACTCTACTGAATCAAAGCAATCGAAAGATTTCCTCTAATTCAACCACGGTATAAGAAACGATCGGATACCTGTATTACGGAGGCAATGTACTATCTGCTTCAGTAAGCGTTTTCGTCTGAAAACGAGTCGCTTACTGAAGAAGATAGTAAGTTGCTTCTGAAATACTGGTATATGAACTTTTCTTATACCGTGG
Source organism: Uranotaenia lowii (assembly GCF_029784155.1). NCBI lineage: Eukaryota > Metazoa > Arthropoda > Insecta > Diptera > Culicidae > Uranotaenia > Uranotaenia lowii. Next base: position 418,259,725 of record NC_073692.1, read on the forward strand.
TTGAATTGAAGGGAATTTTCCGATGATTTTTTACTTATTTATTAGGTATTGCGATTCGCAGTAACGTTTTTCACGACTTGAGCTATCATTTCCTTTGCTATGTTTTTTTTTGCTGGGCGAGAAATTTGTAAGTTTTTAACATGTAGCTATAAAATTGCTGTTAGCAGATGATAACAAGAGGAGTCAAAATAATTCTCCACCTGTAATGTTTGTATTTTTAATTAAACATTTGAGAAAGAACCCATGGAAGACAACCAGAAGTTTTTCTAATCGCCGAGAGCACTTACTTGAGTCAAGCTAATCAAGCGTTTTGGGTCTACTCAAGTCATGCGCCGCGCAGATTAAGCCACCTTAACATTAACAAAAAAAACCTCCCGAAATAACTGGCGAATTCCTATTTCTTGGCACTCTAATTTTTGATTAAAATTGAAAATAGATCGTAGCTTTGTTGTTTGATTGGATTTTTGGTTTAAAAGTTGAATCCTCAATATAAAAACCTGGACATCCTACTGTTACAAAGAACATCGGAAAAAGTTGGATCGACCAGTAACGATTCCATGAATGGGAGCAACGAACGTCATTATTCCATTGTGCTGCTCGTTGAAAAATTGTTGCTCGGAGCATATATCAGTTCGACTGCCTGCATTTCGGTACAAATTCTTTGAATATCAATGGTGGTGCTTCCAATCAGGGAAAAAAATAACAAATCCCGATCGGGAAAAATGAAGAAAAAAAAACTGAACTCACATGATACTGAAAGCTGAAGGCTTTCGCGACGGTGATGATCCGGATTGACTGATGACGTATCGTCGGGGGTTTGTCCTTCTTGCACCCAACTGCTCCTTTGTTGGTTTCAAGTTTGATGATGGTGGGAAAAAATCAGTATCTGCATCAATCCAACACCAATATCAGTGAAAATCGCACTTGATTCCAATTTTTTTTGTTTCCGTTACTCTTGTTGTTGTTATTTTCGACTCACTCCACGGCTTCGTTATTCTCGATAGAGAAACCCAATTCCCACACACATGCGAACCAAATTTTCCGCACCGTTGCACTGTTTTAATCTCTTAATCCTTTTTTAATTTAAATTTTTGCGCTGTGCCGCCGCTTTTTTTTCTGGTGTGGTGGTTGTCGGAGAACACACTGCACTTGGTATGGCAAAGGAACAAAAAATGAGGACACTTTCTGATTAAAATACACTCGATCCTTTTTGTTGTACGTTGGTCAACTTTTTTTCAATTACAAAACATGAAAATTCCATGAAATATACACACAATACACTGGGACAGCTATTTATCTATCTTCCTGGTAGCGCCCTGCACAATAGCTTTCCACGTAAATTTTTATCCGTTTGATCTTTTTCCTCGTGTAAAGGTATTTTTTCTCAATCACATCACTTTTTCAAGATTCCAATAAAAATCATCAATTGGATTCATCCAAAAGAGGCTTAAGAGATCAGCAGCAACTTTTGCCTTCTATTTGTGGAGAACCGGTGTCAAATATTGCTCTTCACCGTTGCCATTTGAAGTATCATCCAAACTAGACACCATTAAGTGGGCAATCCAAAGCTGAAATCGAATCCTTTTACACTGAGCCGAATATCCTCAAGAAATCCCAAAATGAAATTCTCTCCCACAATTGGCAGATAATAATCTTCCCATTCAAATCACCTTCACAATGCTTCACCAACAGCTTAATCAAATTTCTATTCAAACGGCCAATTACTTCCCAATTGCTAAAGTAAGAACGATCCGATCGACCAAAAGACCAAACTGCTACTGAGTGGAAAAACCTCCGATGCCGAACGTAAAAAGGAAAACCATTTACGGCACGGACCGATTTTCCATGCAGCCCGCCAAAAATCTCAACAGCAAAAAAGACCACACAAGGCAGACAAAAGTTGGGGGAGAAAAATTCTCTCACGATTTTTTCCCTCTGGCGGTTTAAACGTTTTCGGGAGAAAAGTTTTTGGATGGGATGGTGGCAAGGAGGGTTGCAATGTTGCGCGACAGTATCGTGATGATTGCAATCATCGATGTCTGAGAGTTTGTGAGAGGATGGAAAACTGTCGATTATTTAATATGATTTTGAGATTTTTCCTGAAATCGGTTTAGCCTAAGCAGGCAAAGATAACGTTTTGTATTTGGTTTGAAAGTTGAAATACAGTAGCTGTTTATTTTTTATTGCAAGATTTCTTGGATCCTCAATCTAAAAAAAATTATGGCAAAAATGAAGAAGAAAAGAACCGCAGACGAAGACTTAGCCCTCGCACGAAGTGTAACCTGTATATGACGCTCATTAGACCGATTGTTCTCTATACGGGCACGAGACTTCGATATTGCTCGAGGAGGACCTGCGTACACTTGGAGTATTCGAGCGACTAGTGTTAAGAACCATCTTTGGCGGCGTACAGGAGAACGGAGTGTGGAATCGAAGGATGAACCACGAGCTCGCGCGACTCTACGGCGAACCCAGTATCCAGAAGGTGGTTAAGGCTGGCCGGATACGCTGGACGGGACATGTTGCGAGAATGCCGGACGACTGTCCTGGAAAACAGGTGTTCGCTACGAATCCGGTAGGAACAAGACGAGCGGGGGCGCAACGAGCGAGGTGGTTTGACCAAGTGGAGCGTGATCTGGCGAACGTGGGGTGCCCGAGGAATTGGAGAACGGTTGCCATGGACCGAGTGAATTATAGGAATTATGTTCGTCAAGTTATGTCGTGAGACGGTATACTATGTAAATAAAATAATAGGTGATGCATACTCATGATAGTTAACAGAATAAGCAAAATAAAAAATTAAAACCTAGTATCCATTGAATCACTTTGATTATCAAAAAAAGTCAATGTCATAAAAATTTTTATGTTGTAATGAATGTTTATGTTAGACCGTCAATTATCGAAGCTCATCTAAGTTTAGCGGTCGCTGTAGCAGATATTTTACGTCCAAACGATCGGCACATTTTGCTTGGTGACTATAATCAGCCTCTACTGAACTGGGTGAAGAACTCAACAAATTTTGCGTATTCCGACCCGTCAACTTCGACGTTCAACTCTTTCTCTTCGGCTCTCTTAGATTCGATGGATCTTCTGGGTAACCGACAGATGAATTTAGTCGCCAACTCTCGTAGTCGCACTCTAGACTTAGTTTTCACTAACGAAATGGATGGAGATAGTTGCACTGTGACAGCCGTAATGGAACCATTAATTGATGCTGATCGTCAATCTAACCTACTCTGGTTTCACCCCGTTCGAAAGCGCAACAGATACATGCTCATTAAATTTCTATAAAGCCGATTTCGCTCAAATATCCGAAATATTGCTTCACACAAACTGGTCGTTCATCGAAAGTGCAACTGATGTTGATCAGGCAGAGGACATCTTTACCTCTACATTGCACGAGTCATTCCGAGGCATCGTCCCGTTGAAGCGACCTGTACGTAAACCACCTTGGTCTGACGCACATTTGCGTATGATGAAACATAGAAGAGCTGCCGCAATGAGACAGTTGTCGCGCGCTAGAAATCCGGTCAATAAACGTAGGTTTAACATTGCAAGTAATGATTACAAACGCTACAATCGATCTCGGTACTCACAACACGTTGAGCGCATGCAAAATATATTAAAGCACAATCCGAAGCATTTTTGATCCTTTTTTAACGAGAAGCGAAAGAAAACCGGGTTCCCATCAGAGATGTGTCTCGGAGAGCATAAATCGACTAATTTGGAACAGACATGTAATCTTTTTGCTGAACATTTTGCCAGTGTATTCAGTACTTCGCACGCCACGTCCACTAAAATCACAGGAGCCCTTCGGTACGTTCCTAACAACATACTGAATCTTACAGGAATTGTTTTCTCGGAGGAAGAAATTAAAACAGCTATATCTAAGCTAAAACCGTCGTCGATTATGGGACCTGATGGAATTCCGGCCAATACTTTAAAAAATAGTGTAGACGCTTTGTGGAAGCCACTCTCAGTTATCTTCAACCTGTCCATTCGCACCGTTAAATTTCCAAGTGCTTAGAAGAAGTCGTTTATGTTCCCAGTTCATAAGAAAAATAACAAGCACGACATAACTAACTACAGGGGAATTACTTCCCTCTGTACCTGTTCGAAGGTTCTAGAAATTATTGTATCGCAGAGACTTTTTTATGCAGCTAAGTCGTGCATCTCTATTGATCAACACGGATTTTATTCGGGACGTTCGACGAACACGAACTTATTGGAGTTCACTTCATTCTGCATTCGCACAATGGAGAAAGGGGGTCAGGTTGCCACAGTGTATACTGATCTCAAGGCTGTCTTTGACCGCATTGACCACCGTTTGCTCCTTGCAAAACTTCAACATCTCGGACTCGGAGAAGGACTAATTGTTTGGTTTGAACCGTTCTTGACAAATCGTTCTCTCACTGTTCGGCTAGGAAATGCTGAGTCTTATGTGTTCCAGAATAACTCAGGAGTACCACAAGGCAGCAACATCGGACCTCTTTTTTTCTGCACTTATTACAACGCTCTGCCATACGGGTGTAGAATGTTGTATGCTGATGACTTGAAAATGGAATTGCAGCAAATGCCGAGTAAACTTCTGGAGTGGTGTAATTTGAATTGCTTTACGGTCAGTGTGGCGAAATGCAATGCAATCAGTTTTACTCGGAAAAAGAATCCGCTGACCTGGAATTACACTCTCCGAGATTCCACCTTGAACGAGTTTCCGTTGTGAAGGATCTAGGTGTTCTATTGGATTCCAAAATATTATTTGAAAATCAACTGAATTACGTCGTAGCCAAAGCGAACAGGACTTTGGGATTAATTTTGCGAACCACTAGGTAATTCACAAATCCACAGTGTCTACGAACTCTATATTGTGCATTAGTTCGCTCGCACCTGGAATCTGCAGCAGTCGTCTGGTGCCCCAGCCATGACATCTGGGTCAGTAGAATTGAATCCCGCTCAGCACTCCGAATTAGCCCCTGGCCAGTCCCGGAAGAATCTTCTACGTATTCACAGCGATGCTCCTGATTGGATCTGGGTACCCTCGTTAACCGACATGAATACCTGAAGGCGGCGTTTGTTGGGAAATTGCTGCTCGGTGACATCGATGCGCCAAAAATTCTTGCGAGAGTTGATTTCAACGTGGTGCCTAGACAACTGAGAACGCGAGAATTTCTACGGCTAGGATTTCATCGAACACTATACGGTCAGAATGAGCCTATTCGTTCCATGTGTGCAGTTTTCAACAATGTATGTTGTGAATTCGATTTTAATTTAACGAGTGATATATTTTTGAACCGCTTACGAGCTACAATGTTAAGATAGTTTTTGTTTTGTATTCTGTTTTGATGTTAGATCTTAGTATTGCTTTTATTTTGTAAATCATTATTGTTAGTTTGTACATTCTGTGAATTATTGTATCGTCCATGCTATCTCCACTGATGGGTTTTTGTGCCTTGTGCTTTTCTCATCACATCCATTTACACATCCATTTAGACCTCCTGATCCGATGGATTAAGAAATAAACAAATAAACAAACAAATACACAAATAAAATTTCAAATTTACTCATGTAAACGTTACTTATAAATCCTGCAAAAAATCATGGATGAATTTTGAACCAAAACGAAGCTTTTTAGATCCCAGGGTTTTTAAAAAATTCAACAATGACCCAAAATCGACTCAGTCTATTGCCCATGTCCATTTTTTTTGTAAAAATGTTTATTTGGACGATAAGATACATTACAATTACAAATAAAAATAAAATCTAGTTACATACAATTACAACTGAAACTAAAGTCAAGGCTGGAATGATCAAACTGGTACTAGCGTCTAACATAAAGTTTGTCATTCATAAGCAATTTTAGAGCTTTTTACTCCTATCAGATCTCCTAATATAATGAAAACACCATTCTCTGAGATAAAATCCTATATAATTTTACTGAAAAATAGTTCCACAATAAAGTAACTATTGAAAACTTCGACGGCATGAGTTCAAGATCTTCGGTAGTGTTTATTTTAACTAGGAATATTAGAGATTATTAGTGAGTTTTTCTACAACTGGCAGCACTGGAGTTATAATCAATCTTTGCTTTCTTTGCGCGATCTTTCCCACGTCTATTCTTCTTGGGGCTCAAATCACCAACACAAGATCCATCACTGTCGGAAATCTCAACGTAATATGAAGGAAGAGGAGTTTGGGGTAATTTGAAGACATGGCTTTCGTCATTAGAACTGATAGTGGTGTTGTGAGCTCCCGACTGGTTGTTGGATTCATCATCAGTCACCATAGTATCTGCATCTTCTTTATCAGCATCTTGGGTCGAATCGATGTTGTCCGTTTTTTTTTCTCCTGTGGGAGCGGCTCATTCGGCGTGGCTGGAGTTGATACACTGTCTTGTGAGGTTTCACTTGATTCCTTTGCTGTTGGGGTGGTAACAGATTGCAAAATTTGACCGGACACAAAACTGGTAGAATTGGCAACTACACTTGAATAGCTTGCAACACTTTTGCTATGCTTGGCAGCCTCTAAGCGTTTGTTGAGGTCAGTTTTTTGTGCGAAGAGTTTTTTATTCTCCACACAAGTAATGCCGGGGTGAGAGAGATTGGTGCAGTGACGACACGTAGCTGGCTGATTTTTGTATGTCACCAAGCTCACCTCGTTTGCGATGGTTACAAATGATTTGATGTGGCGGTTCATAATCATTTTGACCACCCGCGCACCAGTTGGTTTGCCTTTATAAGCGAAGTTCTCACCCATACGAGGTCTCGAATGGAAAGAACTTCGCCGAAAGGTTTGAGATATGCCATGATCTCGTCGTTAGACACGTTCTCGGAAAGGTCGTGGATTTTTACATCCACTCCACCGTCATCCATCCTCAGTTTCACCAAAACACTCGATCCGTCCACCTGAAGAACATGTTTCTCATGATGGCGTTCATCTGCGTCCTGTGCCACTTTGAGGTTAACACACTTCACCTGCACGCAATTCTGGGAATGGTTCATCTGCAAGCGCAGCACTTCGTCAAAGCATAAGCCAATTTTGGTATGCACGAAAGAATGCACTTCTTCAAAAGTGGGCCGTTTCGGGAAGTTCGACAGGTCCACCCTGAAGGTATTGGTCCGAGGCCGAACCGCGGTCATCGCAAACGCGATGAGGAAAAAAACTGTACGGAGCGAATTCAAAAGACGTCGTAGCAGAGCCTTGAACCTAACTACCATTCAAAAAAAGTTATAAAGAAACATGATCATATGCATATGCATTTAACTCGATCGTATTTGCTAGAGATGTACCGAATAGTGGTATAAGGCGAACGGCCGAATACCGAATATTGACCTTTTCAACTATTCGACCAAACAAATATTCGGCCGAATATTCGATCAAATATTCGGTCGAATATTCTGTTAAGTATTCAATAGAATTTGAAAAGCGACAATATATTTTTTTTCTATTTCTTCTATCTGAATACTCCATATGTTATTGAATCGATTATTTTCAACCAGATGTATAATACATCAGATCTTCTTTAAGTAGAGGTCTCTTTGATTTTCAAAACGTCACCAATTGTTAGAAGGTTATCAGATGAATTGTCCCTTTTAGGACGTATATCAGCAAAGAGATTTGGTTAAAGTAAAATCAGGGACAAAACATGTCAAAACATGTGCCAAGCTATTTGAAATTGCTAATTTCATATTGAATCATATGAATATCAAATTTTAGCTAGATGTCTTCAAAATAGTTGCCAAAAAACGATGATCTATAACTTAAGGAAACCCATATTTTCTACAAAATAAATCCCGACGGCCGGATCTGGACGATTTTTTGAAAAAAATGTAAAAAAGAGAATATCTCAACAGAATCTAGGCTTTATTCTCAAACATACAAGAGGAAAAGGAAAGTAAATTACTTGAAATATAATGTTTTCATCGAATCAAAGCAGCAGTGCAAATCGTATGTAAGGCCTTAAAGTTAAAGAAAAAATGATGTTTACATTTTAATTTACTCTAACAAATCGTTTTGAACGCAAAATCTAAAATAAATCATAGAGAAATTTGTGTATTTATGTAGCAAATAATCTGATTAAACCCGGGTATAATCTGAAAATTTTCAAATAATATCTGGTCATCCCGATCAGATTTGACTTATCTTGAATTCTTTATTGGTTATTTCGATAACCCACTGAGGATGCTAGCAAGTAGCTAGTGAAATACTAGTATTTGGGTCTTTCAAATACTGTAGCTGAATTCAAAGGAATCTTCGACTACTTTGAAATAATAGTTTCATTCAGCTAAGAGGTTCTTCAAACCTTTGATTATTAGTTCTTTATTGGATTAATGGACAAGCTTGGTATTATGAAAAAAATCTGGAATTAACGATAATCAAAGTATAAAGCTATCTACTGTGAAATATACACGGATACACCTAAGATCTTTACTGAAACCATAAGTTTTTGATGATTTTTAAGCTTTTTCAACTTTACTTTTGGATATCATAGAAATTATCCAAAATCAGTTGAAAAATTTGACAAGTCTGTTAGTGTATAAAATTTGAAAAACAAACATTCGGCCTATTCGGCCTATTCGGCCGAATACTTGGCTCAACTATTCGGTGAGCCGAATATTCGGCTTAACGGTTTTTCGGCGGTATTCGGCGCCGAATATTCGGCCGACCGAATATTCGGTACATCTCTAGTATTTGCCATGCAATCATTTATATTCAAATCTTTTTCTAGAATTTTAAGCATTTATTGTGTTTTTTTCGAAAGATTCTATGTAATACTATTTATCGGAAAAAAATATTAATGTAGTTTTTTTTAGCTCAGGTTACGTTTTTCTAATCATTTAAGTATCATATTAAAATTCAAATCCCTGAAAGAGGATCGGAAGAACAAAAAAAAATCTGCTACTGATGACCACATGCATTTCTAAGTCCGTTAGTGCGATCTGATTTTTAACATTTAAGCAAATATAAAGCTGTTTGATGAAATTTATTTTATCTGATTCAGTAAAAGGGTAGATATGAACAAAACTGTATTGAAAAAATTAGAACCAAAAACAAATGAAATATATTAGATCTTGAATACTGACATATATGGCGAAAGTTGGATAATAAAGACTCTGATGACGATTTTAGATATTTTTATCTACATGACTCAGCATAAAAATTTATGACAAAATTTTCGAATTTTCGACAAAATCAATATATATCATTCTTGTGATTCGGTCCAATAATTTGTGATGATTACCTGTGATTTTATATCCTTAAATTTCTTAGGCACAGCATCGATAAATTGAATAGTTTTCATTTGAAAATCAGCAATCAATATAGCCAAATATATAAAATTTTCATGAATCAGCTCTAGAAAGCCAATCTGTAGAAAATCCATGAAATCTCTAAAATTATTCTAGAATCTAGGAGGTTGACTGTAACTTTGATAAAGTGTCCTAAAAATCTGTTAAAAAATTATTTTTTTCGATTATGACAATTTTGCTCAACATGCAGCAATGCAATTATCTTGAACAAAACATGATTGCCTATATAATTGCCACATTCAACCATTTATTTTTCTATAGATACAGAACAATTGTCAGATTTATTGAAATAAAGGGAATAAAAATTTCACAGCACTGTTTTTATTCCACACGTTTGAAGATAAAAAAGGCACTCATCACTTTTAAGAATCAGTTATCCAAATCATTTCCGGAAATCGATTGTCACACTGTTGCGCAACACAATTTCAATCATTGGTTTTTCATTGCTGTTGCGTAACCTGGGAGCAGAAGATTAGAAAAAATCCAACCTGCTCTACCACTCTCCGATTTTTTCCCTTTTTTCTGGAAACAATATCAGGCAGCCAGCTCTCTGTTTTTCTTCTATTTGAAAGTTCTCTCACAAAGAGAGAGTTGAGTTTTTGCTCCTTGCGAAGAAAAATCGCACCACCGGGAAATCTTCACTCAAGGAATAGAAGAGGGTGGTACAAATTTCATAACAGAGAGCGCCCAATCACCACGTGTTTTAGTCACAACATCGAAAGCGAAAATGTGGGAACATATGTTCAACGAGAGTGGAATTCAAATGCTGCTGCTGAAGTTGGAGAGCCTTCATTCTAAGCCTTCGGAAAATGCCGGTTCGTTTATGTATTGGTGCGAGGAATTTTTCGTTGATGGGAGAAGCTCCCGCGTGTTGAAGAGGAAAATTGTGACACTTGATGCGAATGGGACGACACTCGCACACCTGAGAACGTTTGTGTCACTTGTGGAAAAAAGGAATAATGAGAGATAGAGGGGGTGGTTGAAGTGGGTTGGATTATTGAGGCATTTCAGTTTGGGTGGCATCCATTGGGGGAATTTCAATAGGCCGCCTGAAATAGGATACATTTGCATAAGCCGAACATTCGTTTAAGGAACTGAAGGTTCGGGTTCATTCATAAGTGAGATGGAATTGGAAAATATTAATCAGCAGGTTTTCGTTTCGAGACAGAATCAATAAGCAGATAAGTTTTTCCTAGAATAATTTGCATAAGTTTTTTGAACCTAAACTTACAAACGTACAGTAGTCTAGAATATTGCTAAGCTGCAAAAAATTAAAACTAACTCAAAGGTAATTTGTACAAACCGTGTCATTTTTGTAATTTGTGTCATTTTTGTCATTTTTGTCATTTTTGTCATTTTTGTCATTTTTGTCATTTTTGTCATTTTTGTCATTTTTGTCATTTTTGTCATTTTTGTCATTTTTGTCATTTTTGTCATTTTTGTCATTTTTGTCATTTTTGTCATTTTTGTCATTTTTGTCATTTTTGTCATTTTTGTCATTTTTGTCATTTTTGTCAGTTTTGTCATTTTTGTCATTTTTGTCATTTTTGTCATTTTTGTCATTTTTGTCATTTTTGTCATTTTTGTCATTTTTGTCATTTTTGTCATTTTTGTCATTTTTGTCATTTTTGTCATTTTTGTCATTTTTGTCATTTTTGTCATTTTTGTCATTTTTGTCATTTTTGTCATTTTTGTCATTTTTGTCATTTTTGTCATTTTTGTCATTTTTGTCATTTTTGTCATTTTTGTCATTTTTGTCATTTTTGTCATTTTTGTGATTTTTGTGATTTTTGTGATTTTTGTCATTTTTGTCATTTTTGTCATTTTTGTCATTTTTGTCATTTTTGTCATTTTTGTCATTTTTGTCATTTTTGTCATTTTTGTCATTTTTGTCATTTTTGTCATTTTTGTCATTTTTGTCATTTTTGTCATTTTTGTCATTTTTGTCATTTTTGTCATTTTTGTCATTTTTGTCATTTTTGTCATTTTTGTCATTTTTGTCATTTTTGTCATTTTTGTCATTTTTGTCATTTTTGTCATTTTTGTCATTTTTGTCATTTATGTCATTTTTGTCATTTTTGTCATTTTTGTCATTTTTGTCATTTTTGTCATTTTTGTCATTTTTGTCATTTTTGTCATTTTTGTCATTTTTGTCATTTTTGTCATTTTTGTCATTTTTGTCATTTTTGTCATTTTTGTCATTTTTGTCATTTTTGTCATTTTTGTCATTTTGTCATTTTTGTCATTTTTGTCATTTTTGTCATTTTTGTCATTTTTGTCATTTTTGTCATTTTTGTCATTTTTGTCATTTTTGTCATTTTTGTCATTTTTGTCATTTTTGTCATTTTTGTCATTTTTGTCATTTTTGTCATTTTTGTCATTTTTGTCATTTTTGTCATTTTTGTCATTTTTGTCATTTTTGTCATTTTTGTCATTTTTGTCATTTTTGTCATTTTTGTCATTTTTGTCATTTTTGTCATTTTTGTCATTTTTGTCATTTTTGTCATTTTTGTCATTTTTGTCATTTTTGTCATTTTTGTCATTTTTGTCATTTTTGTCATTTTTGTCATTTTTGTCATTTTTGTCATTTTTGTCATTTTTGTCATTTTTGTCATTTTTGTCATTTTTGTCATTTTTGTCATTTTTGTCATTTTTGTCATTTTTGTCATTTTTGTCATTTTTGTCATTTTTGTCATTTTTGTCATTTTTGTCATTTTTGTCATTTTTGTCATTTTTGTCATTTTTGTCATTTTTGTCATTTTTGTCATTTTTGTCATTTTTGTCATTTTTGTCATTTTTGTCATTTTTGTCATTTTTGTCATTTTTGTCATTTTTGTCATTTTTGTCATTTTTGTCATTTTTGTCATTTTTGTCATTTTTGTCATTTTTGTCATTTTTGTCATTTTTGTCATTTTTGTCATTTTTGTCATTTTTGTCATTTTTGTCATTTTTGTCATTTTTGTCATTTTTGTCATTTTTGTCATTTTTGTCATTTTTGTCATTTTTGTCATTTTTGTCATTTTTGTCATTTTTGTCATTTTTGTCATTTTTGTCATTTTTGTCATTTTTGTCATTTTTGTCATTTTTGTCATTTTTGTCATTTTTGTCATTTTTGTCATTTTTGTCATTTTTGTCATTTTTGTCATTTTTGTCATTTTTGTCATTTTTGTCATTTTTGTCATTTTTGTCATTTTTGCCATTTTTGTCATTTTTGTCATTTTTGTCATTTCTGTCATTTTTGTCATTTTTGTCATTTTTGTCATTTTTGTCATTTTTGTCATTTTTGTCATTTTTGTCATTTTTGTCATTTTTGTCATTTTTGTCATTTTTATCATTTTTTTTTAAATATTCTTTAATTTTTGTGTTATTTTTGTTCATTTTTTTTGCTTTTTATTTAGGTAATCTTTTTAATTTAATTTGATTTTTATATGATTTTTTTGTTTTTGTGTCCATTTGTTAAATTTCTTAGGAAACTTGGTCATTCTGCTCATTTCCTAAATATTGCTCGGTAAACTGTTTTTTAATGTTGAAATATTGTAGTTGTGACTGTTTATTGATCCAAACTGAAATATTTCGTTGGGTTACTTAATAGGCCAAATTCAAAATCAATTAATAGATTCACTCCAAGAAAAAAAATCAACCACGAAGTCATCATCCAAAGTAAACTTCCGAGATTTCATCCACAAACATACTACTAATTCTAGAGAACTTTCATCCCCCGTTCTTGAATAAACCAGCCTCCTCCTGGCTCCTTCAACCGTAGCCGGAAACCCTTTCTGTCAGCCAGCCTGTTTCGACGCAGGACCACAAAACACAGCTGAATGAGTTTGAACCGGCTTCGGTACAGCTCCAACTGCCAAAGAAAAGTAAAGTTCCACCCCGACTCATCCCCCGGAACGAAACGGAACGGCTCTTTTTTCCCACTAGTAACGTGTTTCGAAACTCTCTAAATTGAAGGAGACCTAAACAGAAAACGACCTTTTCATCCCTTCCCCAATCAACTTCGTCGGATTTGATCCTCCCCTGTGACCTCTTCTCAGGGTGTCGGAGAATTGTTCCTCATTTTGGAAGCACACTCTAAGTCCTACTCTCGGTATAGTAGTGGGTCACACAAATTTTGCAGCTCTGGATGTTTACAATTTGCCAACCGAGACCGTTTTGTATTTACTTCCACGTGGCGTGTGTTTTGCTCTAGAAAACATCCCCAAGATGCTTTTTTCTATCCTCTGACTGTTTTGTTGCCGGTGTGATGGAAGAATCTGTTTTGGTGATTTTTTTCTGTTCTTCCTATCTCGCAGCAGCTCATCCATCGTATCTTGTCCTCCGCCGATGTTGTTCTACATGTTTATGTTCGAAGCCGGGAGAACAACTGGAGGGATGCTACGTGCGAAACATTATTTTTTTCACCGCTGTTTTCAAGTTTGTTCCAGCCCGGGACTGAAAAATAGTCGTCGTCGGAGGATGGAAGTTAAATATTTACACAAGCCAAACATGATTTGTCAAATTCGTTCGGAGCTCCTGGCCACTTCTACTGTTGCCGGTCGGAAAATCAAAATTGGGAAATCTTTTCTACCACTAATGGACCGCAATGATTGGCGTTACGCCAAACGAAGATGGTGCAATCTGATTGAAATTTTAATTAAAGCTTTATTAAAAATAATGGACACGAGTCCTTGTCGAATTTAGACGATATGATTTAGTTTGAAGTATGAAAAGAATTAGAAAAAAATTCTTTTGTAGAAACTATGAAGTGAATTATAGACAAAATTTGAGTGTCACATTAAATGATAAAACTCTTGCCCTCCAAACACTCGACAGGGGCGCGTTCTTAAGTAAGGTTGGCAGTTGGGAGTCTTACGGGAGGAAGAATGTTTTAAAGATGAATTCATTTTTCGACTGTGGGATATCATCTTTTGTAAATAATCTATTCTTGATGAATTGGCGATTTCAATCTTTCACAAATTAGTTTTTAGTATCTGATCTTTCCTAATCTTATTACAAAATGTCATAACACTTTCAAGACACTTGCTAATGAATTAACCGTAAGCACACACCCAAAATTCAGCCTTTACTCCAATCATGCGTTCTCTCTATGTCTAAGTAATTGGCATAAGATGTAAACGCTAGCGCAGATGATACAATTTGTGATCGCCGGCAACCGGATTAGCAAAACGAAGGTAGAAAGTTGCTGTGAGTTAGATTCTCACTTTCCGACGTCCATTTTTTGTTTGTTTCTGGGATGAATTAACTAATAGGATAAAAAGCTCATCAAATGTTGTTCTTGTTTCATTTGAATGTTTGTATGTATTTATGCATCATTTTGCTCGAGAGCTCGAGTGTTTACACCACCTTATTATCTTTGGCGCAATGCAAATTTCAGCGCATTTTCGTGACATAGTTAGCTCTGATCGGCATTGAAATTTTTCAACTTCTTCTTTGGGTGCAGAGATCAGACGTAGAAGCTAACCCATAAAAGTTGTGTAAACATATCAGCAACCTAATGTTCTGAGTTCGACTTGGTACACTTTTGTACCTAAAAATTATCACAGTTTCAAATGTAACAAAATTTTCCTATGACGTTTTTGCTTGAAACAAAAATGTTTTAGATAGTAGTCAAGTAAAACAAATATGTGATGCATCTATCTCATTATTCGGGTAAAGTTCTTATTAGAATAGTAAGCACTGATCTAATTTTGATGATCGTAACAATCTTAGAAATGTAACTAGGCTTAAACAATCAATTAAATTTTCACTCTTGATAGAACTCAAAAGCAAGTCACGTTTATTCCTTGCGCCTCCCCATCAGTTATTAGGTCATGGGTGTAATGAACCGGTCTTGCGATATTCTAACGGAC
The DNA here is from genome assembly GCF_029784155.1 of Uranotaenia lowii. NCBI lineage: Eukaryota > Metazoa > Arthropoda > Insecta > Diptera > Culicidae > Uranotaenia > Uranotaenia lowii. Next base: position 418,274,885 of record NC_073692.1, read on the forward strand.
AGCCTTTTTTCAACCAAAGCGCCACCTGTTGCACAATAGCTTACTTATTCTTGTCTTGGGAGGAAGAACTTACAGCACGCACTCAGCTAATTATTCAAGTGTTAGTCGTTAGATGCCAGTATGAGTTCTTGTTGAAAACGCAGGTTTCAGTGGTGGAATAGAGTTAATCTTTATCCGTTTTGTTCGTCAAGTCCTTAAATAACTACTTATAACATAAGCGATACCTATTTACATTATTCACTGAAGTGATATCCTCACTTATTAGTTTTCTCATTTTCGTGTGATATTCTGAGGTAACCACTCAGAATATCTGGCAACACTGGTGAGTTACAACGAACCTAAATTGAGTTGTTTGGCTTCACAGTGTGATGATGTAAACATTTGTACCGTGTTTATCATCATGAGCTGTCATCATCAATCATCACCGCTATAGTTTCAATTGCGAATTGATTCAAAGCATGCGGAACCAAAACAAACTGTTTTGGTTTCGCCGACGGAGCGGCAGATTTCCTCTACCGAAACCGTAAGTATCAACAGTTCTACCCACCGATAAATTCCTGGATACCTATGCCCGCAAAAAACAGATTCTTTTGTCCTCGGCGCCTTTTAGTGACACCGTGGCTTGGCTTGGCCTCTGAAACAATGAGGTTTTCACTTCTAAAGGGAACACCGAGAAGTTCAGGCGGGTTGTATCGCCAGTGTCCTCGATTGAAAACGTGCTCACGATAGTGTTCACAAGCAGTGACATCACTCGGTGCGATCGTTGCTAGTGCGTTTTGGCACGATCACTAAACGTGAGTTTAACGAAAGCTAGTTAGGTAGATAGATTTTAATATTATATTCTCTTGTTTGTTACATATAGTGGTTGGCTAGGACTTAACAGCTGAAAATCAAAGTCCCCAACTTGAGGATAGAACTTATCAGTTCAGGTAAGACGTTTTGAAGCTCAATATAAGACCTATTTGTAAAAAAAATCACCACGTTGTCTAGGTTCTAAAACCCACACAATCTTGGGTCCAAGTGTGGGCCCAGACGAGGCGAGATGCTCATGGCCTAAGCGTTTCCGGTAGCCATGCGCCTCGTGGATCGTTTGCAGATCGGTAAGGTCGTTCGTAGCAGACAACTGGTGAGCTTAGAAGAAACCCAAAACTTATACCCATCTACCTGTGGGATATGAGAAATGGAATCGTGTCAAATGTCGAATGAAGTCAAACAATGCACCTGGCAGCACTATTTGCCAGCATTGTTACATGTGTTATGATGTCTTTCTCATCAGAGTCCTCTCTTTCCCTCCAACGGGCTCAGTCGCGGGCCCGGTCAGTTCGTCAGTCAGTTCGTCTGTTGTGCGCCAGAAAGGTCGTGCGCTTTTGCCGCGCGGAGAAAAACGGAAAGACCGTCGACCAGACGAAGGGAATCCACATTGTCGTGCGGGTTCTCCGTTAGACCCAGTAGTCCCACACTACCTGGAAAATTGTAAATCATTATGCGGCCCCTAAGAAGAAGAAGACGCAATAACATGTACATGACCACTAAGATGTGACTTCGTCTTTTTCTATTGTTACCAACTCGGTAACATTGTTTTTGTTTTTTTTTATAATATTTATTGATGGGTTGGAGCTAGGAATAAATATGGTAAATAGATAGCGTAAAAAGATCAACGGCGTATTCAAATTCAAAACACGTGAAGATAAGGCGAATCCGAAAACGCACATGGCCTGAAGCGTTGCGTATAAGCTGAACGCAACCACCACCCAAGCACGCGTTCAGAGGAGAACGCAACGACGAAGCAAAGAGAAAGACGCAGAAGTTTCTTGCTTAGGCAAGGGAGTTCACCAAGTCTCTTGGTTTCCGGCGGCGTAAGTGATCAGACGCGTCCAGCAAGCGCTGCTCAAAGCGAATCCCACACAAGTTCCGAAGAAGAGGGTTCCTATCGATTGACCGATATCGATAGGCAGTGATCCGAGGCGATCGATTAGCCGTGCAGTGCGTGGTTCTGAGGAGAGACGAGACCGAAGCCAGAGAATTGCAATCCCAAGCAACACCGACCAACGTTGCTCGAATATTTTGGTCAGCAGCATCCCGAAGCCGAGGTGTGCACCATGCAAGCGCGCTAAGCCAGCAGCGTCCCATCCCAGCCGAGAGAGAGACAGAACGACGGTCCAGCCGAGAGGTCTCATAGGCGCGTGTGTGGGTTGCCTATCCAAGCCCAAGAGAGATCGAACCCAGTCGTAAGTTCGTGGTACCGCGCTTCCTCCCCCTGTCCATCCAGGCGTCGCCCGGTGCATGGCGATCAAGACGTTCGACCGAGTGGGCCGATTGCCCCGCTACCATCCCGACCCCGTGTGCGTGACATCCCAACGTGAATGCGCCAAAAATACAACAGCTTTTAAAAAGGTAACTTTTGTGTAAGGAATCCTCCCATCCGAAAGCTCCCCCAGCCTAACATACGCCCTGAGACCCAGGAACAAAAGAGGCCTTGAGCGCCCAAACCCGTTAGTCACCGTGGCTTAAGACCAGGGACTGGGTGTTGCTGGGTAGCCCCTTCTGGGTTGACCCGTTCCTGGGGAAAAGCAAAGTTTCACTATGAGGTGTTCTCATTCGAAGTGATCGCGATAGTTTTTCCCTTATCGTTATGGTGCTGAATTAGATTTAAGAATCGGTTTTCCTAGCAGGTCTTGTTCCTATCCTTTTCTATTTTCCCTGAACTTTAACTTGGCAAACGACAGTTGGGTTGGCAAGATTGATGAAGTGATTGAGCCACTATTTGAAACCCGCCGTGGGAGGGAGTCTTTAGCCGGTCAGTGACCTTGTGTCGGCAGCCTTTTGGGAGTGGCGCCTTTAAGTTGTTGAGAGAGTTTGTAATCGCTTAAAATAGTTTTAAAAATAAAAAAAATATAATTCCAGCATTTTATAACTTTGAATAAGTGCGCCAAGCATTATCGACTCGCACTTTCTCCATGAAATTCCACCCTCAGATTAAAAAATGTGGTTCGACTTTCCATTTGATTTTGTCCCATGTTGGATTAAAATTTGCCTCCTCCACGAAGCTGGTCCTGATCTATTTAGCCCGGAAAACCACCATCCGGAATATTTGCGGTGACACCACTCCCTTAAAATCATTGCTTTATTTTTTTTCTTTTGCGTTTCCCTGTATCTCTCTCAACGGACTTGTTTACCATAATAGATAGAAATAGACAAAGCCATTTTCCGCTCGACCCCACCGAGAGAGAAAAAAAATACAGGGAACTGCTTCGGCACATTAATGTTTGTCATTTGTCAACAGGGTAGTTGGACATGATCGCTTCAGCTCTATCGGTTGTTACGTGAATCGACCAATTCTTTTTCTCCCTCTTTGTTTCGCTTACGCATTTCCGATTGTTTAAACTTGTTGGAAACTTGTCCCCTCGTGGCTAGCATGCTTTTTAACGATGCAGGATTAAGATTTAGGGTTGGTTGAAATTGAGTAATGCTGGTAGATTAAAGACCCATAAAGTACGGGGTTTTATATGATTAACGCTACGGGGACCTAGTCTGGCATCTATGGCAGAACGTCGCTTCAAAGCTGATTAACATCGGAAAAAGTTTGGTTTAATTTTTTGTTCGTTGGACTCTAGGCCCTCAACGAGGCCACGATACAAACAATCGTATAAAGAGAAAAACTGACTTATCAAACTTTATTAATATTATAAAAAAAAGTCTAAACGAACCCATATGATCATTTTTGTTTTTAAATCAACATATACCTATGTTAATTTTTTTCTTGTCATATTTACCATTTTTGTCATTTTTGTCATTTTTGTTTTTTTTTGTCATTTTTGTCATTTTTGTCATTTTTGTCATTTTTGTCATTTTTGTCATTTTTGTCATTTTTGTCATTTTTATCATTTTTGTCATTTTTGTCATTTTTTTCATTTTTGGCATTTTTATCATTTTTGTCATTTTTGTCATTTTTGTCATTTTTGTCATTTTTGTCATTTTTGTCATTTTTGTCATTTTAATCATTTTTGAATTTTTTGTCAAATATGTGTTGTTTTTTTTCCTTCAAATATGCATGAGTTTAACAAAGTTCTTAGATCTTCTGCTTAACATTGAAAGGTGAAATCCGAGACCTTCAAGGGTATTCATTCTTTCAAATCCTAGGATAAAATTACCTTCAACAGATGTGGCCAAAGGTTGGTTTAAATTTTGTTCAGCAATAAAGAAAAGATACAACATCTATGGATTAACATTTCCCTTGTTAACCTTTGGCACCCGGTGAAGGTACTTTTTAGCGCCCATGGTTCCCTGAAACTGTCCACCCCTTTTATTTTTGCAATCGCTCTTCCCGCAATACTTACTGAACCAACTAGTGGCGTCGTTACCGAAACATCGAAACAGGTTGCACAAAGCTGAATGGAATAAGAAATAATGGATGATAACTTTGTCGTCCTCCTCCCTTTTTACACCCACCAGGAACAACCATGTTTCTCTGCCGCTCAAATTACCTCCAGCTGTTTATTTCCCTGAAGACAGAACCAGAGAACGCTCATCTCAAGACCAATATTTATCACTTCACCCCTTCTTTTCTCCGGATGGCAGTGTAAAATCCCTTGTTGTGGATCTTGGGATTTCCCAACGTGGCGGCACAAACTGTTCCAAATTTCTACCAAATGCGATGATGATAACTAGTTGTTGTGCTCGTTCTTTTGGTTTCAGTTGGACCATTCCTCGGAGTTCTTCTCCGAGTGGGGGAGTGAATCCGTTTGGTCCGCTAAACAGGGGACATATTTGGCCAATAAATCAGTGGGAATTAAACCGTTATTCCTGGGTCTCCCAGTCTCAGCACAAAGGTAGGAACGGTTCCATATTTTGGGATTCCAAACTGGGATGTTTTATATTCTATTTGCGAAAACTCATCTGGTGTTCGTCTGCCCAACTTGGAAGCTGGCTGGGCCGACTCCGGCGGGATTTGCTACGGATGAGTGGATTTCCACTTTCCTGCTGGCAACTACCGGACAACTGTTTTTAGCCATGGTTGAGTGATTTTTACGTTACGTTCGTTGCCATAGCTCTTTCTATCTCCTGGTGTTGCTATTTTTCGACTAAGCAATAGAGGTTAAATTTCATCGGAAATTCCGTCCTGTGGATGTGGAAAGTGGATTGTGTTGATGAATTGGGATTATGAGTTTTATCCGATTGATTGGACGTTGGGGAATTGGGCATGTACTCTCTGAAGTGGTTTTCAAATGAATTGATTTTAATTGGAATCGCTGAATTGGTCTAGTGCTAATAACGAGACTGCTTGAATATTAGTTATTTTTGTACTGCTCATTTTCCAGTCAATCAAAAATAAGCAGAACTCATTCAAAACGCAATTGCTATTTTTTTCAATCTTTTTTTACAAATTCCTACTTCTATGTTAAGTTAGAAGGTAGAAGAAGGCAAATCAATTATGAAACCTTAAGATGCTTGATCTATGAGTGTAAAGTAGGCATCTGTACAGAATTAAACTGAAGGTGTTTTAAATCGATGACAACCATATCTTTAAAAATGCATTTAAAAGCATCCACATGAAATCCAACTCGAAAATGAATATCCATCCTTTCGACAGGTTCAGAAAAAAAGATAGAAAATAGTCACGCTGTAAGGGTGCGATTAAATTGTTGAGAGGAGAGTTCGAACCTCACATTGTTTTGGTTTCGTCCTCTTTAATCAATTCGCATATTGAGAACAATAGCGGTTGACAGTTAATGATGGTCAATGATGATGACAACCATATAAATGTTGTCATCATGCACGCTAAACTCATCCAACACAGCTTGTGGTTATCTGTTACCCTGCAGTGTTGGCAGTGTATTCTGGGTTGTTAGCCCAGGATATGATAGTATTTAAGGAATAATTCAGAGTTGGGAATCACCTAGGTTAAGCGACAAGATTGTTATCACTATAGGTCTAAGTTAGCTTGTAAGGACTTGACGAACAAAAATGAATAAATGGTATCTCATTTCCAAACCAATTCCCTGTTGCTAAATCATTGAATTCAACAGATTATGGGCCCCGACACGTCTGGTGAGGAATAAGAGATAGCGTTAGAGGGGTACTCTATAAAAATTCTTCGAAAACTTGCGGTTAGCGAGTCCAGGAGCATTCCAGCCAGCCAGAGGTCCGAAGAGGTCACCTGGAGGTCCCAAGAGGTCATCCAAAGGTCCGAAGAGGTCAGCAAGGTCATCCAGGAATCAGTCGAGGTCCGAAGTGGTCAGCCAAGATGTCCCAAGCCCAGGTCCCGAAGAAGGAAGCGAGGTCCACCAGGAATCCGGAGGAACCAGCAGCCAAGGAACGAGTCCGGGAATGGTCGGTTTCTGAGAGGGGTACTCTTCATGCCGTCACCAGTCACGCTGCGGGTAGCATGCGTGACTTTCTTTTCGACGGCCGAGAGGAGACCTACGCAGCATGGAAGTGGAGGATTGAGCGCCGATTAGTTGCTAAAAAGCTCATCCACACCATGGACCCCCGAGGAAGACGACTGCGCCATCCCAATGAAGGAGCTCGCAGAGGAGGAACGGCGCCTGGTAGCCCTCCGGAAGCGCAAAAACGAAGACTCCGAGGCACTGGACGAGATCGTGATGGCCGTCAACAACATCGTCCTTAACCGCATAATCGGGGTACGATATGCGAAGAAGGCCTTGGACATCTCGGTGAAGACTTACCAGCGCGTTGGCACCTATTCTTGGATAGCGATGCGCGACAGGCTCCATGACCTCAAACACCGGAGGAACATCAGATCGTTGAGTCATTTGTTTGAGGAATACGAAAGGCTCGAAAGGCGGAGAAGATAATTTGCTTAGGGTGTGACGAACCGAGGCACTACAAAAATCGTTGCCCAGCCCAACGTTAAGGCCGACGTGGAAAAATCATGGTGGCTGTGGAAGCTCGACGTTCAACTGCTGGGGTTATCAGCGGACGAAAAGAGCGCAGGGTCAGATTTGTGGTCGATTCCGGCGCCACTCAGCACATGGTCCAGGATGAAGGACTTCTCCAGGACGTCAGAGACCTTGCTGAGCCCGTCATCATAGAAACGGCTAAATCTGGCGAGAGTCTAAGTGCGAAAAAAACTGGCAAAGTTTAGTTGAAAAGCGTAGTTTGAAAATCAATAAAACCCCTAATACTCTACAACGTTTTTTTTTATACCCGAACTGGAAGAGAATTTACTCTCAGTTCGAAAATGCACCGAGAACGAGAAAAGGGTGATTTTTCTGGGCAACCAAGTTCGGCTCGAGCATTCTGGGGAGGTGTTTGCTGAAGGAAAAATCGTTGACAGCTTGTATTTTCTTGATTTTCTGTGGTCTGGTCAGTCTCATCGGAAAGCGCTGCTTGGAAGCCATACGACGACACAAAAATGGCATATGAGGCTAGGTCATCTTGGTCTCGCGTCAGTACAGCAGCTGGTTCGCGACAAAATGGCAGAGGGTATCTGTCATTTACCACCCAAAATTGAAAACCAAGCTGTCTGCGAAAGCTGCATGGCAGGAAAACAGACAGCCAACAAATTCAACAATGCAAAGCTCCCTCGGTCGGTTAGACCACTCGAGTTTGTGCACTCCGACGTTTGTGGGCACATGGAGGTGCCGACGTTTGACGGATTCCGCTATTTCGTCACCTTCATCGACGACTATACCCACTTCATGGTCGTGTATCTGCTCAAGCACAAGAGCGAAGTCTTCGAGCGGTTTAAACAGTACGAGGCGATGGCACACTTCGGTCAGAAGTTGTGCAACCTGCGATGCGACAACGGGCGTGAATACATCAGCAACGACTTTCAACGACATTGTTCTGAGAAAGGAGTTCAGATGGTGTTCACGGTCCCATACACTCCGCAACAAAACGGCGTCAGCGAACGAGCCAACCGAACTCTGATGGAAAAGGCAAGAGCTATGCTCCATGGCAGCAAGCAACCGAAGGCTATGTGGGGCGAAGCGGTCTTGTGCGCTGCGTACCTGACGAACTCGTCACCAACACGGGGTCTTGTGGTTAACAAGACTCCTTATGAAATGTGGTTTGGTCCAAAACCCAGGCTGAATAATCATAGGATTTTCGGGTGCCCAGCGTTCGCAAAGATTCCGAAGGAAAAGCGGCAAAAGCTCGATGCTAAATCCAAACGACTCGTTTTCATGGGCTATGCTAACAACGGGTTCAGGCTTTGGAACGGGTCGAGTCGATCCATTGAAATCCATCGAAACGTAGTCTTCGATGAAACCAGCATGATGGAGCCTGAACAAAACCACGTAGAGCCACTCCCATTATCCATCGAGAAGCCCGAGGTTTCAACAGAGCCAGAATCAACATTTGAGCGGTTAGCCAATGTTACAGAAAAACAAAACACTGTCGAGCGGTTAGACGAAGTGTCATCACCCGAACCCACATCCGAGCGGTTAGCCGATGTACCTGTTAATCCCATTCAAACTGTGAGCAACAGTGCGATTGAGGATGAACCCGGCGAAAGCGACTATGAAAGTAGTGCAGAATTCCCAGATGATGAGGACGACGATGATGTACAAAATTCCGTCGACCCGGAACCGGCGCTGAGACGAAGTCAGCGGACTCGAGGAGTTACTCAGCGGTACGTGCCCAACGTAGCCGCTGTTATTGATGAGGAGCTACCTCAAAACATCTACGAATTGAAGCGCCGAGACGACTGGGAATCCTGGAAGACCGCAATTGACAAGGAGATGACTGCCTTAGCAGAAAACAAGACTTGGGAAGCGGTCAGCTTACCCACAGGTCATAGAAAACCCATTCTATCGAAGTGGGTGTTCACCATAAAGGATGACGGTCGCTACAAGCCACGATTGGTTGCAAAAGGGTGTTCTCAGAGACCAGGACTGGACTACTGGGAAACCTTCTCTCCGGTGGCCAAGATGGAGAGTGTTCGCACAGTCTTGGCGTTGGCAAACGAACTCCACATGGTCGTTTATCAGATGGACGTCAAAACTGCATTTCTTAACGAAAATTTAGAAGAGGTTATCTTCATGCAGTTGCCAAATGACGACATCGGCAAATCGAAGGTGGTTCGGCTACAGAAAAGCCTGTACGGCTTGAAACAAGCGGGTCGTGCTTGGAATCAGCGATTCGAACACGAGATACGAAAACTTGGTTTCGTTCCATTGAAGAGTGACTGCTGCGTTTACCGATCCTGCAAGCGAGGACTCATTCTCATCCTGTACGTGGATGACATCCTGATTTCCGGCAAAGAATTATCAGAGGTTATCTGGATAAAAACCGAGCTTGGAAGGTTATTCCAAATGAAGGATCTGCTGGAGGTCAAGACTTTCTTGGGAATGACCATCAAGCGAGATTTCAGCAAGAGCATCATCGAGACTTCGCAATCAGGATACGTCGAGAAGGTTTTGCTGCGATTTGGTATGGCCGATTGTAAACCCGTAGGCACACCGCTTGACACCAACGTTCGGTGGACGAAGCTGGACGATGGTGAGGTCATCACCGAGCAGCCGTTCAAGGAATTGATCGGTTGTCTCCAATATCTGGCGACATCTTCAAGGCCAGCTATCTGTGCAGCGGTTAGCGCACTGAGCAAATACCAGGCCAGCCCGGCGGATAGGCACTGGCAAGGCCTGAAGCGTGTTCTGCGATACCTTCGAGGTACGACCGATACGGCGTTGGTATACGCAGAAACGCGAAACCGGAAATACTCATCGGATATGCAGACGCAGATTTCGCTAACGATTCCGATGATCGAAGATCTGTATCGGGCTATGCATACATGATCTTCGGGAATTTGATTTCGTGGTCAACGAAACGTCAGCAGACGGTCAGTCTCTCATCGACCGAAGCTGAGATTGGAGCGCTGTGCCATGCGTAGAAGGAAGGTTTGTGGCTAACAAACTTCTTGGATGAATTGGGTGTGGTTAGCACTCCTTTCACATTGATGGAGGACAACATCCCATGCATCCAGTACCTGCAGGAGGCGAGGACCCATCAGCGGATGAAACACTTGGATGTCAAGTACGCGTTCATCAGAGAGATCATAAGAAGCGGTCAGCTTTCTTTGCGACATATCTCAACTGAGGATCAGCCAGCTGATGCGTTCACGAAGGCGTTACCGAGGGCGAGGCATGAGAAGCTGTTCAGCACTCTCAATTTGCGAATTGAGGGGAGGTGTTGATACTTACGATTTATCCCGGAGAAATTCCCGGACCCGTTTTCTTCGCGACCACGCTCGAGCAAAACCAAAACCGATTGTTTTGGTTTTGTCCTCTTTCGTCAATTCGCATATTGAGAACAATAGCGGTTGACAGTTAATGATGGTCAATGATGATGACAACAATATAAATGTCATCATGCACGCTGAACTCAGCCAACACAGCAAGTGGTTATGAGTTACCCTGCAGTGTTGGCAGTTTATTCTGGGTGGTTAGCCCAGTATATGATAGAAATTAAGGAATGATTCTGAGTTGAGAATCACCTAGGTTAAGCGACAAGATTGTTATCGCAATAGGTCTAAGTTAGCTTATAAGGACTTGACGAACACAAATGAATAAATGGTATCTCATTTCCAAACCAATTCCCTGTTGCTAAATCATTGAATTCAACAGTTTTACTATACCAAGAATTTTATATAAAAAAAACTGGAAAAAATTAGAAAATCCTTAAAGTTCTCTATAAGAAAATTTGTAATTGTAAACAGTTTATTTTCACATCCAAGAGGTGTACATATCTATAGGTGAGAGAAAAGGGCGAAATCGTAAGGCGAAATTTGAGATTGACGATATTTTTGTGCATAAGGTCTAGAGTAAGAATAAAAGCGCTTCAATCGCTTTTGGTTTTTTTTCTTAAGGGACTCGACTGAATATTCTACCGTAAATTCCACCGAATATTCGGTCGAATTTTTGTTTCACCAAATAGGTCATTACTCGATCCATTTCCAAAAATTTCGAATACATCAGATAGCAGATGTTAAAACGATTTTTAAAATGGTAAAGTTTTAAAATGGTTTCGAATGGGTTTTTTTAAACTGTCTGGTTTTACGCAGACTTTCCGGGAGGTGTCGAAACAAAACTTCGGAGAGGTGCAGTTGCCCGGATTTGGCAAAAAAAAGCCAATTACCGATTTATTCACTTCATTTGCCGAAAGAATTTTTGGAAACGTTTCGAAATCTGGTGATGTGTTTCAATAAATATAATGTTTTCAGCGTTCCTCTTTGCTTTTTAAATTATTTCTTGATTTTTGTGATGCAACATTTTGAACTAAATGACCGTATTTTGACAAGTTTTAGATGAAGTAGGACGCATTTGGGGACCCGAAAAAGCGCTTGTTTGTTTCAATTTTTTTAAATCTTAGAATGAGAAATTGTAATGCATATCATCATTTGGAAGCAACTAAAAGCATATTTCTTCAATCAAAAGTTTCAACATTGTTGGAACGTGCTCAAAGAACGCTTAACTGAACAAAGTTGTTATGGTGATGCTAAGATAAGCTTGCTAGATTGCCCGGTTTTACTCGGACTTGCCCGGATATTTGACACAAAATTAAGGTAAAGTTCGTTCCGACCCAGGTGCTCGGATTTCATACGAAAAAGCCTGGATTTTGCACAGATTTGTTCGCTTTATTTCCAAAATTGAACGAAAAAACTCCGAGTTAGAATGACCTTAACGGGTTAAACTCCTATCAAAAGAAAAAAAAACGAAAAAATTTAAATTGATTTACAATGAGGTTTTTTTATGCGGTATAAATTCGGTCGTTAACGTATGATTTTGGAATATTTTCGTAACCATGGCAAAAAATCCGTATTAGGGAGCCGTGTTAGAAAAACTGAGCAAATTCAACACGCGTAAAAAATCCTTAGTGTATTATTTAGGAGTTTTTTTTTAACAAGTTTAATCTTAATCATCAGGAACAGTTATTCGAAAGCATGAAATACGATTGAAATACAATGATTGGTTTTAATGAAAATATATATTACCAAGTGCATTCTTTTTTATTTTTATTGAATAATTCCTCGCTCTGTCTGGATTTGTTTTGAAAATATACTAAACACGTTATTGGTCTTGTCTTATATAAACTTGAGAAAAGCTCTTTATTTTGGTAAAAAATGACATTAATTTTTTTTAACAAATGAATTTAATTTGAGGCTAAATTACGGTTTTTCCAGTGTAAGTCAGTAAAACTTCATAAAAGTGTTACCTATTTAATTTGGATAGCCACCGATTATGTCATGTTCTTTTAGTAAGAACATTTCTGATTTTGCAAATCATGAATGGACAAAAGAAGATTTAAAAAACGGATGAGAAAGCATGGTGAAACTATTAAGAAGTGGTAGAATACGAGCGGGTTGAGACTGCCCCAAAGTTTTGTCAGAAAAAAGCGATTTCAGCGACGTACAGGAAAAAAGCGGAACATCTTGAGTTAAAGCGAGGACATTTTCTAAAAACGAGGGACATGTCCCGCATTTTTGAGACGGATGGCAATCCTAGGTTAAACCAGAATCAGATGAAATCTACTTTCGTAGCTTTTCGTGAAGAAAGGTGAAAGTGACGATATGAAAACATTGTTTTGATTTAAAGGAAAATTTATAGTGAATACTGAACGTTTCCTTTTCAGTGGAGGATTAATGAATAAGCTGTATTTGTTTTTATAAAAAAAAATCTCACAAGTGGGATTTTATTTATTCTGGACCATTTTTGAGACTTAACCAATTTATTTTTTAGCCCCTGTTTCTTAAATGTTCAGTCTCGTAATCCTTTAGCGTTATGTCCTTGGTAGCCGGAGTAATATTCAAATGAAAACAGTATAAAATCTGTCTCACGAGCGCAACGAAGGGGCTTTTTCCAACTTTTTCTTCTTCCTTCTTCTGATGTCCCCGCCATCATCAGTGGGAAATGAGCTTACATGATTTCACGCTTCGAGGCACGAATTTGAAGCTTTGTCGAAATTCCAACCAGCATGAAAACCGTCGGATTTCTGGCAAGAGCTTACATACATTGCTTGATGCTGCTCTTGGAAGCTGGGTCCTACAAGAATGAAAGTAATTCCACACTTCGACACGGAGCGGAAGTCCTCTTCGTTGGCCGTTGGGGGTTTTCTGACATTGTGGGCCAGAAGAAAGGAGCAGAAGAGGGAAAAACTCACGCCGCGGTGCGATTCCGGCAGGGTTCGTAGAAGCGTGAAAGCACACCCGAGTTATCCCATCACATTCTCACACGTTTTGCCTCTTTTGGGAAAAGCAATTCCAGGAACCATGTTTCTTCGCTTATGGAAAATTGATTAATAAACAATATTATACTTAATTCAATTTATCTACACAGGATTAGGTGAGATTTCATATTTCACGGTATGAAGTGCTTCGTTTTTCGATCTCCAGAACCGGCTTAACAATTGATTTAGCTATGAGAAAAGCGACGTTTCCCTCCAGGTGACTTGAGCCCCCTTTTCACAAATAAAATGGAACCTGTACCTGTGCTGTACAGAGTGTTGAGCAAAAAAAAAAAGGATTTCTGGTGTGATTCGTGCCGGTGAAAGAAGAGGTGGGAGAAAGAATCACCGGAAAACGTACAAGTCCTTCCCGGGTACACCTCCCAATAAAGAACATTGTGTAATACGTGTAGGATTTTTTTTTGTTACATTCTCTCTCTGCAATGCTTTTGAGCTATTGCGAATCCACCTTTTCATCCGGTGAGGCAACGAAGGATGCCAGCTACAGCAGAAGAAATGGTTTTTGCAAGCCCTGCCCCAAGGCAATGTTCAGGTGTCGACGAACAAGGCGGAAACAGTTGCTGAAGAACGGAGTCCTCCCCCCCCCTTCCATATTTTAACACATTTCACAGTCAGCTGATTTTCTTCTCGCACTGCCGCCGAGATTAATGCCGGGATGTAGATGAAGACGATGATGCCGTGTAACTTCTAATGCTTTATGGACCGA
>NC_073692.1:418289296-418373040 GCF_029784155.1 Uranotaenia lowii
CTCATTTTCTCATTTTCTCATTTTCTCATTTTCTCATTTTCTCATTTTCTCATTTTCTCATTTTCTCATTTTCTCATTTTCTCATTTTCTCATTTTCTCATTTTCTCATTTTCTCATTTTCTCATTTTCTCATTTTCTCATTTTCTCATTTTCTCATTTTCTCATTTTCTCATTTTCTCATTTTCTCATTTTCTCATTTTCTCATTTTCTCATTTTCTCATTTTCTCATTTTCTCATTTTCTCATTTTCTCATTTTCTCATTTTCTCATTTTCTCATTTTCTCATTTTCTCATTTTCTCATTTTCTCATTTTCTCATTTTCTCATTTTCTCATTTTCTCATTTTCTCATTTTCTCATTTTCTCATTTTCTCATTTTCTCATTTTCTCATTTTCTCATTTTCTCATTTTCTCATTTTCTCATTTTCTCATTTTCTCATTTTCTCATTTTCTCATTTTCTCATTTTCTCATTTTCTCATTTTCTCATTTTCTCATTTTCTCATTTTCTCATTTTCTCATTTTCTCATTTTCTCATTTTCTCATTTTCTCATTTTCTCATTTTCTCATTTTCTCATTTTCTCATTTTCTCATTTTCTCATTTTCTCATTTTCTCATTTTCTCATTTTCTCATTTTCTCATTTTCTCATTTTCTCATTTTCTCATTTTCTCATTTTCTCATTTTCTCATTTTCTCATTTTCTCATTTTCTCATTTTCTCATTTTCTCATTTTCTCATTTTCTCATTTTCTCATTTTCTCATTTTCTCATTTTCTCATTTTCTCATTTTCTCATTTTCTCATTTTCTCATTTTCTCATTTTCTCATTTTCTCATTTTCTCATTTTCTCATTTTCTCATTTTCTCATTTTCTCATTTTCTCATTTTCTCATTTTCTCATTTTCTCATTTTCTCATTTTCTCATTTTCTCATTTTCTCATTTTCTCATTTTCTCATTTTCTCATTTTCTCATTTTCTCATTTTCTCATTTTCTCATTTTCTCATTTTCTCATTTTCTCATTTTCTCATTTTCTCATTTTCTCATTTTCTCATTTTCTCATTTTCTCATTTTCTCATTTTCTCATTTTCTCATTTTCTCATTTTCTCATTTTCTCATTTTCTCATTTTCTCATTTTCTCATTTTCTCATTTTCTCATTTTCTCATTTTCTCATTTTCTCATTTTCTCATTTTCTCATTTTCTCATTTTCTCATTTTCTCATTTTCTCATTTTCTCATTTTCTCATTTTCTCATTTTCTCATTTTCTCATTTTCTCATTTTCTCATTTTCTCATTTTCTCATTTTCTCATTTTCTCATTTTCTCATTTTCTCATTTTCTCATTTTCTCATTTTCTCATTTTCTCATTTTCTCATTTTCTCATTTTCTCATTTTCTCATTTTCTCATTTTCTCATTTTCTCATTTTCTCATTTTCTCATTTTCTCATTTTCTCATTTTCTCATTTTCTCATTTTCTCATTTTCTCATTTTCTCATTTTCTCATTTTCTCATTTTCTCATTTTCTCATTTTCTCATTTTCTCATTTTCTCATTTTCTCATTTTCTCATTTTCTCATTTTCTCATTTTCTCATTTTCTCATTTTCTCATTTTCTCATTTTCTCATTTTCTCATTTTCTCATTTTCTCATTTTCTCATTTTCTCATTTTCTCATTTTCTCATTTTCTCATTTTCTCATTTTCTCATTTTCTCATTTTCTCATTTTCTCATTTTCTCATTTTCTCATTTTCTCATTTTCTCATTTTCTCATTTTCTCGTTTTCTCATTTTCTCATTTTCTCATTTTCTCATTTTCTCATTTTCTCATTTTCTCATTTTCTCATTTTCTCATTTTCTCTTTTTCTAATTTTCTCATTTTCTCATTTTCTCATTCTCTAATCATCTCATTCTCACTTTTTTTTTGTTCATCCTCTCTTTTTCCCGATTTTTCACTTTCTAACTTTCATTTCGTTCACATCTTTGCTCATCTATTCTAAGAATTTGAAAACAAAAAATTATGGTGTAGATTTTTTTCTTAATATAAAGAATAAGTAAACACACTGTTAAAAAATTCTTTACACTTGAAAGTATTCAGATTTTCGGCTGCACTTTGGTTCGTATCCATACGAATCCATAAGGTTCGTATCCATAACTTTTATGAATTCATCATGACGATTCTGTTTCCCGCCAAATTGGTAAGACACTTTGCCCAAATGAAAAAGCCTGATAACCAAATGCCGTTGATATTACTTTGCCGAAAAATATGCCGGGCTGTAATCACTGAGTCGTTAATTCCGGTCCCGATGTTGCTGCACAATCCATAAAGTACAACATGTCCAAATTTGGAAGTTTGGCGAAATCAGTCCCTGTCTCATTCCAAGGGACGGAATTTACCAAAAAAGTATGAAGGTAGTTATAGTTGCGGAAGGTACAAAGATAGGCCACCCACGGTCCATAAAGCATTAGAAGTTACACGGCATCATCGTCTTCATCTACATCCCGGCATTAATCTCGGCGGCAGTGCGAGAAGAAAATCAGCTGACTGTGAAATGTGTTAAAATATGAGAGAACTCCGTTCTTCAGCAACTGTTTCCGCCTTGTTCGTCGACACCTGAACATTGCCTTGGGGCAGGGCTTGCAAAACCATTTCTTCTGCTGTAGCTGGCATCCTTCGTTGCCTCACCGGGATGAAAAGGTGGATTCGCAATAGCTCAAAAGCATTGCAGAGAGAGAATGTAACAAAAAAAATCCTACACGTATTACACAATGTTCTTTATTGGGAGGTGTACCCGGGAAGGACTTGTACGTTTTCCGGTGATTCTTTCTCCCTCCTCTTCTCTTACCGGCACGAATCACACCAGAAATCCTTTTTTTTGCTCAACACTCAGTACAGCACGGTGCCATTTTATTCGTGAAAAGGGAGCTCAAATCACCTGGAGGGAAACGTTGCTTTACTCATAGCTAAATCAATTGTTAAGCCTGTTCTTGAGATCCAAAAACGAAGCACTTTATACCGTGAAATATGAAATCTCACCTAATCCTGTGTAGATAAATTGAATTAAGTATAATATTGTTTATTAATCAATTTTCCATAAGCGAAGAAACATGGTTCCTGGAATTGCTTTTCCCAAAAGAGGCAAAACGTGTGAGAATGTGATGGGATAACTCGGGTGTGCTTTCACGCTTCTACGAACCCTGCCGGAATCGCACCGCGGCGTGAGTTTTTCCCCTCTTCTGCTCCTTTCTTCTGGCCCACAATGTCAGAAAACCCCCAACGGCCAACGAAGAGGACTTCCGCTCCGTGTCGAAGTGTGGAATTACTTTCATTCTTGTAGGACCCAGCTTCCAAGAGCAGCATCAAGCAATGTATGTAAGCTCTTGCCAGAAATCCGACGGTTTTCATGCTGGTTGGAATTTCGACAAAGCTTCAAATTCGTGCCTCGGAAGCGTGAAATCATGTAAGCTCATTTCCCACTGATGATGGCGGGGACATCAGAAGAAGGAAGAAGAAAAAGATGGAAAAAGCCCCTTCGTTGCGCTCGTGAGACAGATTTTATACTGTTTCATTTGAATATTACTCCGGCTACCAAGTTGGGATTAAATATAACAGAAGTGGACATAACGCTAAAGGATTACGAGACTGAACATTTAAGAAACAGGGGCTAAAAAATAAATTGGTTAAGTCTCAAAAATGGTCCAGAATAAATAAAATCCCACTTGTGAGATTTTTTTTTATAAAAACAAATACAGCTTATTCATTAATCCTCCACTGAAAAGGAAACGTTCAGTATTCACTATAAATTTTCCTTTAAATCAAAACAATGTTTTCATATCGTCACTTTCACCTTTCTTCACGAAAAGCTACGAAAGTAGATTTCATCTGATTCTGGTTTAACCTAGGATTGCCATCCGTCTCAAAAATGCGGGACATGTCCCTCGTTTTTAGAAAATGTCCTCGCTTTAACTCAAGATGTTCCGCTTTTTTCCTGTACGTCGCTGAAATCGCTTTTTTCTGACAAAACTTTGGGGCAGTCTCAACCCGCTCGTATTCTACCACTTCTTAATAGTTTGACCATGCTTTCTCATCCGTTTTTTAAATCTTCTTTTGTCCATTCATGATTTGCAAAATCAGAAATGTTCTTACTAAAAGAACATGACATAATCGGCTATCCAAATTAAATAGGTAACACTTTTATGAAGTTTTACTGACTTACACTGGAAAAACCGTAATTTAGCCTCAAATTAAATTCATTTGTTAAAAAAAATTAATGTCATTTTTTACCAAAATAAAGAGCTTTTCTCAAGTTTATATAAGACAAGACAATAACGTGTTTAGTATATTTTCAAAACAAATCCAGACAGAGCGAGGAATTATTCAATAAAAATAAAAAAGAATGCACTTGGTAATATATATTTTCATTAAAACCAATCATTGTATTTCAAATCGTATTTCATGCTTTCGAATAACTGTTCCTGATGATTAAGATTAAACTTGTTAAAAAAAAACTCCTAAATAATACACTAAGGATTTTTTACGCGTGTTGAATTTGCTCAGTTTTTCTAACACGGCTCCCTAATACGGATTTTTGCCATGGTTACGAAAATATTCCAAAATCATACGTTAACGACCGAATTTATACCGCATAAAAAAACCTCATTGTAAATCAATTTAAATTTTTTCGTTTTTTTTTCTTTTTGATAGGAGTTTAACCCGTTAAGGTCATTCTAACTCGGAGTTTTTTCGTTCAATTTTGGAAATAAAGCGAACAAATCTGTGCAAAATCTAGGCTTTTTCGTATGAAATCCGAGCACCTGGGTCGGAACGAACTTTACCTTAATTTTGTGTCAAATATCCGGGCAAGTCCGAGTAAAACCGGGCAATCTAGCAAGCTTATCTTAGCATCACCATAACAACTTTGTTCAGTTAAGCGTTCTTTGAGCACGTTCCAACAATGTTGAAACTTTTGATTGAAGAAAATATGCTTTTAGTTGCTTCCAAATGATGATATGCATTACAATTTCTCATTCTAAGATTTAAAAAAATTGAAACAAACAAGCGCTTTTTCGGGTCCCCAAATGCGTCCTACTTCATCTAAAACTTGTCAAAATACGGTCATTTAGTTCAAAATGTTGCATCACAAAAATCAAGAAATAATTTAAAAAGCAAAGAGGAACGCTGAAAACATTATATTTATTGAAACACATCACCAGATTTCGAAACGTTTCCAAAAATTCTTTCGGCAAATGAAGTGAATAAATCGGTAATTGGCTTTTTTTTGCCAAATCCGGGCAACTGCACCTCTCCGAAGTTTTGTTTCGACACCTCCCGGAAAGTCTGCGTAAAACCAGACAGTTTAAAAAACCCATTCGAAACCATTTTAAAACTTTACCATTTTAAAAATCGTTTTAACATCTGCTATCTGATGTATTCGAAATTTTTGGAAATGGATCGAGTAATGACCTATTTGGTGAAACAAAAATTCGACCGAATATTCGGTGGAATTTACGGTAGAATATTCAGTCGAGTCCCTTAAGAAAAAAAACCAAAAGCGATTGAAGCGCTTTTATTCTTACTCTAGACCTTATGCACAAAAATATCGTCAATCTCAAATTTCGCCTTACGATTTCGCCCTTTTCTCTCACCTATAGATATGTACACCTCTTGGATGTGAAAATAAACTGTTTACAATTACAAATTTTCTTATAGAGAACTTTAAGGATTTTCTAATTTTTTCCAGTTTTTTTTATATAAAATTCTTGTATAGTAAAACTGTTGAATTCAATGATTTAGCAACAGGGAATTGGTTTGGAAATGAGATACCATTTATTCATTTGTGTTCGTCAAGTCCTTATAAGCTAACTTAGACCTATTGCGATAACAATCTTGTCGCTTAACCTAGGTGATTCTCAACTCAGAATCATTCCTTAATTTCTATCATATACTGGGCTAACCACCCAGAATAAACTGCCAACACTGCAGGGTAACTCATAACCACTTGCTGTGTTGGCTGAGTTCAGCGTGCATGATGACATTTATATTGTTGTCATCATCATTGACCATCATTAACTGTCAACCGCTATTGTTCTCAATATGCGAATTGACGAAAGAGGACAAAACCAAAACAATCGGTTTTGGTTTTGCTCGAGCGTGGTCGCGAAGAAAACGGGTCCGGGAATTTCTCCGGGATAAATCGTAAGTATCAACACCTCCCCTCAATTCGCAAATTGAGAGTGCTGAACAGCTTCTCATGCCTCGCCCTCGGTAACGCCTTCGTGAACGCATCAGCTGGCTGATCCTCAGTTGAGATATGTCGCAAAGAAAGCTGACCGCTTCTTATGATCTCTCTGATGAACGCGTACTTGACATCCAAGTGTTTCATCCGCTGATGGGTCCTCGCCTCCTGCAGGTACTGGATGCATGGGATGTTGTCCTCCATCAATGTGAAAGGAGTGCTAACCACACCCAATTCATCCAAGAAGTTTGTTAGCCACAAACCTTCCTTCTACGCATGGCACAGCGCTCCAATCTCAGCTTCGGTCGATGAGAGACTGACCGTCTGCTGACGTTTCGTTGACCACGAAATCAAATTCCCGAAGATCATGTATGCATAGCCCGATACAGATCTTCGATCATCGGAATCGTTAGCGAAATCTGCGTCTGCATATCCGATGAGTATTTCCGGTTTCGCGTTTCTGCGGTATACCAACGCCGTATCGGTCGTACCTCGAAGGTATCGCAGAACACGCTTCAGGCCTTGCCAGTGCCTATCCGCCGGGCTGGCCTGGTATTTGCTCAGTGCGCTAACCGCTGCACAGATAGCTGGCCTTGAAGATGTCGCCAGATATTGGAGACAACCGATCAATTCCTTGAACGGCTGCTCGGTGATGACCTCACCATCGTCCAGCTTCGTCCACCGAACGTTGGTGTCAAGCGGTGTGCCTACGGGTTTACAATCGGCCATACCAAATCGCAGCAAAACCTTCTCGACGTATCCTGATTGCGAAGTCTCGATGATGCTCTTGCTGAAATCTCGCTTGATGGTCATTCCCAAGAAAGTCTTGACCTCCAGCAGATCCTTCATTTGGAATAACCTTCCAAGCTCGGTTTTTATCCAGATAACCTCTGATAATTCTTTGCCGGAAATCAGGATGTCATCCACGTACAGGATGAGAATGAGTCCTCGCTTGCAGGATCGGTAAACGCAGCAGTCACTCTTCAATGGAACGAAACCAAGTTTTCGTATCTCGTGTTCGAATCGCTGATTCCAAGCACGACCCGCTTGTTTCAAGCCGTACAGGCTTTTCTGTAGCCGAACCACCTTCGATTTGCCGATGTCGTCATTTGGCAACTGCATGAAGATAACCTCTTCTAAATTTCCGTTAAGAAATGCAGTTTTGACGTCCATCTGATAAACGACCATGTGGAGTTCGTTTGCCAACGCCAAGACTGTGCGAACACTCTCCATCTTGGCCACCGGAGAGAAGGTTTCCCAGTAGTCCAGTCCTGGTCTCTGAGAACACCCTTTTGCAACCAATCGTGGCTTGTAGCGACCGTCATCCTTTATGGTGAACACCCACTTCGATAGAATGGGTTTTCTATGACCTGTGGGTAAGCTGACCGCTTCCCAAGTCTTGTTTTCTGCTAAGGCAGTCATCTCCTTGTCAATTGCGGTCTTCCAGGATTCCCAGTCGTCTCGGCGCTTCAATTCGTAGATGTTTTGAGGTAGCTCCTCATCAATAACAGCGGCTACGTTGGGCACGTACCGCTGAGTAACTCCTCGAGTCCGCTGACTTCGTCTCAGCGCCGGTTCCGGGTCGACGGAATTTTGTACATCATCGTCGTCCTCATCATCTGGGAATTCTGCACTACTTTCATAGTCGCTTTCGCCGGGTTCATCCTCAATCGCACTGTTGCTCACAGTTTGAATGGGATTAACAGGTACATCGGCTAACCGCTCGGATGTGGGTTCGGGTGATGACACTTCGTCTAACCGCTCGACAGTGTTTTGTTTTTCTGTAACATTGGCTAACCGCTCAAATGTTGATTCTGGCTCTGTTGAAACCTCGGGCTTCTCGATGGATAATGGGAGTGGCTCTACGTGGTTTTGTTCAGGCTCCATCATGCTGGTTTCATCGAAGACTACGTTTCGATGGATTTCAATGGATCGACTCGACCCGTTCCAAAGCCTGAACCCGTTGTTAGCATAGCCCATGAAAACGAGTCGTTTGGATTTAGCATCGAGCTTTTGCCGCTTTTCCTTCGGAATCTTTGCGAACGCTGGGCACCCGAAAATCCTATGATTATTCAGCCTGGGTTTTGGACCAAACCACATTTCATAAGGAGTCTTGTTAACCACAAGACCCCGTGTTGGTGACGAGTTCGTCAGGTACGCAGCGCACAAGACCGCTTCGCCCCACATAGCCTTCGGTTGCTTGCTGCCATGGAGCATAGCTCTTGCCTTTTCCATCAGAGTTCGGTTGGCTCGTTCGCTGACGCCGTTTTGTTGCGGAGTGTATGGGACCGTGAACACCATCTGAACTCCTTTCTCAGAACAATGTCGTTGAAAGTCGTTGCTGATGTATTCACGCCCGTTGTCGCATCGCAGGTTGCACAACTTCTGACCGAAGTGTGCCATCGCCTCGTACTGTTTAAACCGCTCGAAGACTTCGCTCTTGTGCTTGAGCAGATACACGACCATGAAGTGGGTATAGTCGTCGATGAAGGTGACGAAATAGCGGAATCCGTCAAACGTCGGCACCTCCATGTGCCCACAAACGTCGGAGTGCACAAGCTCGAGTGGTCTAACCGACCGAGGGAGCTTTGCATTGTTGAATTTGTTGGCTGTCTGTTTTCCTGCCATGCAGCTTTCGCAGACAGCTTGGTTTTCAATTTTGGGTGGTAAATGACAGATACCCTCTGCCATTTTGTCGCGAACCAGCTGCTGTACTGACGCGAGACCAAGATGACCTAGCCTCATATGCCATTTTTGTGTCGTCGTATGGCTTCCAAGCAGCGCTTTCCGATGAGACTGACCAGACCACAGAAAATCAAGAAAATACAAGCTGTCAACGATTTTTCCTTCAGCAAACACCTCCCCAGAATGCTCGAGCCGAACTTGGTTGCCCAGAAAAATCACCCTTTTCTCGTTCTCGGTGCATTTTCGAACTGAGAGTAAATTCTCTTCCAGTTCGGGTATAAAAAAAAACGTTGTAGAGTATTAGGGGTTTTATTGATTTTCAAACTACGCTTTTCAACTAAACTTTGCCAGTTTTTTTCGCACTTAGACTCTCGCCAGATTTAGCCGTTTCTATGATGACGGGCTCAGCAAGGTCTCTGACGTCCTGGAGAAGTCCTTCATCCTGGACCATGTGCTGAGTGGCGCCGGAATCGACCACAAATCTGACCCTGCGCTCTTTTCGTCCGCTGATAACCCCAGCAGTTGAACGTCGAGCTTCCACAGCCACCATGATTTTTCCACGTCGGCCTTAACGTTGGGCTGGGCAACGATATTTGTAGTGCCTCGGTTCGTCACACCCTAAGCAAATTATCTTCTCCGCCTTTCGAGCCTTTCGTATTCCTCAAACAAATGACTCAACGATCTGATGTTCCTCCGGTGTTTGAGGTCATGGAGCCTGTCGCGCATCGCTATCCAAGAATAGGTGCCAACGCGCTGGTAAGTCTTCACCAAGATGTCCAAGGCCTTCTTCGCATATCGTACCCCGATTATGCGGTTAAGGACGATGTTGTTGACGGCCATCACGATCTCGTCCAGTGCCTCGGAGTCTTCGTTTTTGCGCTTCCGGAGGGCTACCAGGCGCCGCGGGCTCCTTCATTGGGATGGCGCAGTCGTCTTCCTCGGGGGTCCATGGTGTGGATGAGCTTTTTAGCAACTAATCGGCGCTCAATCCTCCACTTCCATGCTGCGTAGGTCTCCTCTCGGCCGTCGAAAAGAAAGTCACGCATGCTACCCGCAGCGTGACTGGTGACGGCATGAAGAGTACCCCTCTCAGAAACCGACCATTCCCGGACTCGTTCCTTGGCTGCTGGTTCCTCCGGATTCCTGGTGGACCTCGCTTCCTTCTTCGGGACCTGGGCTTGGGACATCTTGGCTGACCACTTCGGACCTCGACTGATTCCTGGATGACCTTGCTGACCTCTTCGGACCTTTGGATGACCTCTTGGGACCTCCAGGTGACCTCTTCGGACCTCTGGCTGGCTGGAATGCTCCTGGACTCGCTAACCGCAAGTTTTCGAAGAATTTTTATAGAGTACCCCTCTAACGCTATCTCTTATTCCTCACCAGACGTGTCGGGGCCCATAATCTGTTGAATTCAATGATTTAGCAACAGGGAATTGGTTTGGAAATGAGATACCATTTATTCATTTTTGTTCGTCAAGTCCTTACAAGCTAACTTAGACCTATAGTGATAACAATCTTGTCGCTTAACCTAGGTGATTCCCAACTCTGAATTATTCCTTAAATACTATCATATCCTGGGCTAACAACCCAGAATACACTGCCAACACTGCAGGGTAACAGATAACCACAAGCTGTGTTGGATGAGTTTAGCGTGCATGATGACAACATTTATATGGTTGTCATCATCATTGACCATCATTAACTGTCAACCGCTATTGTTCTCAATATGCGAATTGATTAAAGAGGACGAAACCAAAACAATGTGAGGTTCGAACTCTCCTCTCAACAATTTAATCGCACCCTTACAGCGTGACTATTTTCTATCTTTTTTTCTGAACCTGTCGAAAGGATGGATATTCATTTTCGAGTTGGATTTCATGTGGATGCTTTTAAATGCATTTTTAAAGATATGGTTGTCATCGATTTAAAACACCTTCAGTTTAATTCTGTACAGATCGTGCCTACTTTACACTCATAGATCAAGCATCTTAAGGTTTCATAATTGATTTGCCTTCTTCTACCTTCTAACTTAACATAGAAGTAGGAATTTGTAAAAAAAGATTGAAAAAAATAGCAATTGCGTTTTGAATGAGTTCTGCTTATTTTTGATTGACTGGAAAATGAGCAGTACAAAAATAACTAATATTCAAGCAGTCTCGTTATTAGCACTAGACCAATTCAGCGATTCCAATTAAAATCAATTCATTTGAAAACCACTTCAGAGAGTACATGCCCAATTCCCCAACGTCCAATCAATCGGATAAAACTCATAATCCCAATTCATCAACACAATCCACTTTCCACATCCACAGGACGGAATTTCCGATGAAATTTAACCTCTATTGCTTAGTCGAAAAATAGCAACACCAGGAGATAGAAAGAGCTATGGCAACGAACGTAACGTAAAAATCACTCAACCATGGCTAAAAACAGTTGTCCGGTAGTTGCCAGCAGGAAAGTGGAAATCCACTCATCCGTAGCAAATCCCGCCGGAGTCGGCCCAGCCAGCTTCCAAGTTGGGCAGACGAACACCAGATGAGTTTTCGCAAATAGAATATAAAACATCCCAGTTTGGAATCCCAAAATATGGAACCGTTCCTACCTTTGTGCTGAGACTGGGAGACCCAGGAATAACGGTTTAATTCCCACTGATTTATTGGCCAAATATGTCCCCTGTTTAGCGGACCAAACGGATTCACTCCCCCACTCGGAGAAGAACTCCGAGGAATGGTCCAACTGAAACCAAAAGAACGAGCACAACAACTAGTTATCATCATCGCATTTGGTAGAAATTTGGAACAGTTTGTGCCGCCACGTTGGGAAATCCCAAGATCCACAACAAGGGATTTTACACTGCCAACCGGAGAAAAGAAGGGGTGAAGTGATAAATATTGGTCTTGAGATGAGCGTTCTCTGGTTCTGTCTTCAGGGAAATAAACAGCTGGAGGTAATTTGAGCGGCAGAGAAACATTGTTGTTCCTGGTGGGTGTAAAAAGGGAGGAGGACGACAAAGTTATCATCCATTATTTCTTATTCCATTCAGCTTTGTGCAACCTGTTTCAATGTTTCGGTAACGACGCCACTAGTTGGTTCAGTAAGTATTGCGGGAGATGCGATTGCAAAAATAAAAGGGGTGGACAATTTCAGGGAACCATGGGCGCTAAAAAGTACCTTCACCGGGTGCCAAAGGTTAACAAGGGAAATGTTAATCCATAGATGTTGTATCTTTTCTTTATTGCAGAACAAAATTTAAACCAACCTTTGGCCACATCTGTTGAAGGTAATTTTATCCTAGGATTTGAAAGAATGAGTACTTATGAAGGTCTCGGATTTCACCTTTCAATGTTTAGCTGAAGAGCTAAGTAGAACTTCAAAAAACTCCTGCATATTTTAAGGAAGAACAAAAACGACAAAAATGAAAAAATAAGAAGGAGAATGAGAAAAATGGAAAAAATGAGAAAAATGAGAAAAATGACAAAAACTACAAAAATGACAAAAATGACAAAAATGACAAAAATGACAAAAATGACAAAAATGACAAAAATGACAAAAATGACAAAAATGACAAAAATGACAAAAATGACAAAAATGACAAAAATGACAAAAATGACAAAAATGACAAAAATGACAAAAATGACAAAAATGACAAAAATGACAAAAATGACAAAAATGACAAAAATGACAAAAATGACAAAAATGACAAAAATGACAAAAATGACAAAAATGACAAAAATGACAAAAATGACAAAAATGACAAAAATGACAAAAATGACAAAAATGACAAAAATGACAAAAATGACAAAAATGACAAAAATGACAAAAATGACAAAAATGACAAAAATGACAAAAATGACAAAAATGACAAAAATGACAAAAATGACAAAAATGATAAAAATGACAAAAATGACAAAAATGACAAAAATGACAAAAATGACAAAAATGACAAAAATGACAAAAATGACAAAAATGACAAAAATGACAAAAATGACAAAAATGACAAAAATGACAAAAATGACAAAAATGACAAAAATGACAAAAATGACAAAAATGACAAAAATGACAAAAATGACAAAAATGACAAAAATGACAAAAATGACAAAAATGACAAAAATGACAAAAATGACAAAAATGACAAAAATGACAAAAATGACAAAAATGACAAAAATGACAAAAATGACAAAAATGACAAAAATGACAAAAATGATAAAAATGACAAAAATGACAAAAATGACAAAAATGACAAAAATGACAAAAATGACAAAAATGACAAAAATGACAAAAATGACAAAAATGACAAAAATGACAAAAATGACAAAAATGACAAAAATGACAAAAATGACAAAAATGACAAAAATGACAAAAATGACAAAAATGACAAAAATGACAAAAATGACAAAAATGACAAAAATGACAAAAATGACAAAAATGACAAAAATGACAAAAATGACAAAAATGACAAAAATGACAAAAATGACAAAAATGACAAAAATGACAAAAATGACAAAAATGACAAAAATGACAAAAATGACAAAAATGACAAAAATGACAAAAATGACAAAAATGACAAAAATGACAAAAATGACAAAAATGACAAAAATGACAAAAATGACAAAAATGACAAAAATGACAAAAATGACAAAAATGACAAAAATGACAAAAATGACAAAAATGACAAAAATGACAAAAATGACAAAAATGACAAAAATGACAAAAATGACAAAAATGACAAAAATGACAAAAATGACAAAAATGACAAAAATGACAAAAATGACAAAAATGACAAAAATGACAAAAATGACAAAAATGACAAAAATGACAAAAATGACAAAAATGACAAAAATGACAAAAATGACAAAAATGACAAAAATGACAAAAATGACAAAAATGACAAAAATGACAAAAATGACAAAAATGACAAAAATGACAAAAATGACAAAAATGACAAAAATGACAAAAATGACAAAAATGACAAAAATGACAAAAATGACAAAAATGACAAAAATGACAAAAATGACAAAAATGACAAAAATGACAAAAATGACAAAAATGACAAAAATGACAAAAATGACAAAAATGATAAAAATGACAAAAATGACAAAAATGACAAAAATGACAAAAATGACAAAAATGACAAAAATGACAAAAATGACAAAAATGACAAAAATGACAAAAATGACAAAAGTGACAAAAACAGCGAAAATGAGAAAAATGACAAAAATGAGAAAAATGACAAAAATGACAAAAAAAAGTCCCATATTTGTTAAATTGAGTACGAAATTGATCGTGTATAATACACGATCGTTGATTTTTTTTTATAACCTTTCGAAAGTTTGATAAGTCAGTTTTTCTTCTAATACGATTGTTTGTATCGTGGCCTCGTTTAAGGCCTAGAGTCCAACGAACAGAAAATTAAACCGAACTTTTTCCGATGATAATCAGCTTTGAAGCGGCGTTCTGCCAAAGTTGCCAGACTAGGTCCCCGTAGCGTTAATCATATAAAACCCCGTACTTTATGGGTCTTTAATCTACCAGCATTACTCAATTTCAACCAACCCTAAATCTTAATCCTGCATCGTTAAAAAGCATGCCAGCCAGGAGGGGACAAGTTTCCAACAAGTTTAAACAATCGGAAATGCGTAAGCGGAACAAAGAGGGAGAAAAAGAATTGGTCGATTCACGTAACAACCGATAGAGCTGAAGCGATCATGTCCAACTACCCTGTTGACAAATGACAAACATTAATGTGCCGAAGCAGTTCCCTGTATTTTTTTCCCTCTCGGAGGGGTCGAGTGGAGAATGGCTTTGTCTATTTCTATCTATTATGGTAAACAAGTCCGTTGAGAGAGATACAGGGAAACGCAATAGAAAAAAAATAAAGCAATGATTTTAAGGGAGTGGTGTCACCGCAAATATTCCGGAGGGTGGTTTTCCTGGCTAACAAGATCAGGACCAGCTTCGTGGAGGAGGTAAATTTTAATCCAACATGGGACAAAACCAAATGGAAGGTCGAACCACATATTTTAATCTGAGGGTGGAATTTCGTGGAGAAAGTGCGAGTCGATAATGCTTGGCGCACTTAATCAAAGTTATAAAATGCTGGAATTATATTTTTTTATTTTTAAAACTATTTTATGCGATTACAAACTCTCTCAAGCGATGGTCTCTCAAACAAATGATTGTAACTTAAGTTTCTATAACATGAGAAATGATCAAACAACTAAACCTTGGGCTTGAAAGTGTTAGGGGCCGTTCACTAATTACGTAAGCACATAGGGGAGTTTCTCATTTCTTTAGGATCTTTTACTTAGGAGAAGAGGGGGGGGGGGGGTCAAAAATCTTGCGTGAAAAGTGTTGCCTTGATTGTTTGTCACCAACATACAAAACCATACTACTCTATTTTTTTTGTTCTTACTACCAACAAATAACCAACAAATTCTTAGAATAAAAAAAATAAAATATTTGGTTCTTTCAAATTAACAGAGATTAAATTCACAACACACATTGCTCAAAAAGATCATAGCTTTTCAACATAACAATTTTATTGTTTGAGAAACTCAGAGAAAATAGAGAAAGTGGCACGATGTGACACCACGATTTTAATTCGTCATATTTCGAAAATGACTTTTTCAAGAAAAAATCTTCAATAATCAAAATAAGGAGTTTTTGATTAAAATTTCTAAAGATTTTTTTCACTGATAGACACTACCAACCCTAAATTTACAAACAATTTACCGAACAAAATCCTTAAACTTTGACACTTCAGGCTTATTGCCGTTAAAAAATTTGCACCCAATTTTGCAGTAGAGTAAGGTGGGGTAAAAGTACGACCTTAGTGCTATCTTATTTTTAGAAAACTTTACAGTTGTTTTTCCGAAAAACCAAGAACAGCATTTGATTTTTTAGACATTCCTCTCTGTTCTAAAAAATTACGAAGATAATCAATCGACGCACTTGATAGCAGTAGTGAAAATGCCCAACACCTTTCGAAACGTACTTTTACCCCACCTTTGGGGCAAAAGTTCGAATGATGTGGGGTAAAAGTACGATGATTAAACATTCCACATTTCGGAATGAAGTCAAATGGAAATTTTATTATATCAATCTATGCTTACAGCAGCAGCTTCTGTGTTGACTTCTGATACAAATCCTATACATAGTCGAGCAGCCTGCGCGAATTCGGAGTTCTCCACTAATTGTCCACATTCAACTGGTTAACGAAATCCAATTCTCATCATATTTGAGCAATTTTTCGCGTGAGCAGGTCTTTTTAGAAAAAAAAAAAATATGCGCTGATGTTTCCAGTGCGTTGTTGAAAAAAAATTTACTTACCATTCAGATTTACTTCAGCGGACCCTGTATATCATTCGTACTTTTGCCCCATTTTCAATTCGTACTTTTGCCCCATTTTCAATTCGTACTTTTGCCTCTTCAAGGTTTCTTGTGATTCACAGTTTATTGTGCAAAACAGAGACATGTTAATGAAATTCTTTCTTCGGCATTTGATAGTGGTTGAAAACAACTAAACATACACATTTACACTTTCATTGAAAGCCAGCATTTTGGTTGCTAAAACATGTTTGCCGTTATCTTAAATATTACATCATTTATGCAAAAAAGCTACTTTACCTCATTTTTTCGAGTATTTTCAACTACTATGAAAAAAAATTACGCCTGGATGAAGCTTTTCTCAATCACTATCAATCCACGCCAGAGTTTGGAATTTTGCTGATCTCAATTTGTAATGATCTCAAAACGTACTTTTACCCGACTCGTACTTTTGCCCCACCTTACTCTATAGTATGAAATTTTTTTATTATGATTTTCAGGTAAAAAGCAAGACAATTTGTCATTTTTGAAGATTATTGTTACCCCCAACGTTCTATGTTTAAATTTTTTTTCTATAATCGTTTATTATATTCCACCTTTTTCTTGTAAAAAATATGCTTTTGGCTTTGCTTTGTAGCATGGATGTCGCATCTTTATATTTTCCATGCTTATTTGTTTAAATACGTGTCAATTTCTCAAACAATAAAAAAACCGAAGATCTTACTAGGGTGGAGGAAGGGTATCTAACTTTGTTTTACCAGAAGGAGGGGGGGGGGGGGAGGTTCAAAAATTACCAACATCGTGCTTACGTAATGACTGAACGGTCCATTAAATTTACAATCAGTGCAAGAGTCATATTTGAATATTGAGCAGGATCCCTCTGAATGCAGGTCATGCTAAACTGAAAAACGTCAAAAAAATTAATTCTGAGGAAAAGATGGAAAAAATTGTTATCAGCCGTATTTGAATTTTTTTATTTAAAATGCGCGAAGAAACATTTGTGAGTGTCTTCTTTGCTTCCTTTTGCAAAACATTTAGTATTTTTGAACAAGTTTATGTAATGAAGTAGCGAAGAAGGAATTATTTTTTATTTTGCAAAACGATCAATGTGTTAAAAACGCATCAATAATTTTCTTGAAACATTTTACGTACATAGCTCAAGCAAACCTTTAAAAGCTTGAATAACGAAGCGACTGATGATCAAGCAGGCCTTGGAAAAGTTTAACAATTAGTTTGAGAGAAAACAAAATTAAGTTCACTTTTGTCCATCAACGAAACTAGTTGTTTCACTTCTGCCTGGTGCAATAAAGTTGACCATATTTTTGTTGGTTATTCTTGCTTACGTTGTAACTTTGTTTTTAAAGTTCTCTTTGCTGTCTTTTGAGTCATCTGATGGCTCAGCCAAAATATGAAAATTGCTCCTGGTTGCTGATCACATTTTTAAAGGTGACGGAAATAATTGGAAAAACATGAGATATAAAAAAAGAAAGTGTGAGCCGTTGTATCTTTTGCGAAAAATTCATTACATTACCAGCTAACGTTCTTTCATTCTTTAATATCTCATGTATCTCTAATCAACGTCGATGTGCTTCGTCCGAGGTGTGTATCCAGCATTTTTTGCGATGCAAATGGTGCTATGGTTGTCGCATCTCAACTCGTTTACTTTGGTTTGATCGAATGTAGAAAAAGGTCTGGACCACCAACAGGCTTCTTGTACGGAAGCTGAAAGTGCCATATATTTGGCTTCGCAGGTCGAGAGTGCCACCGGAACGGGTGTTAAATAAAAAATGAGAATGTTTTCAATACCTTTCAGTAACTCAAATAGCGTAAAATTTTCTTTTTCCAAGAAATTTGCTCTTTGGGCTCCCTAGAAACAGTAGGCGTGTTTGGTTTTGCTAGTTTGAATTTAGTCAAAGCAAAGATGGCGTCGAAACAGCACGTGCTCCGCGAACGCATTGTACGGTTCTACGAAACGCATTTCCAGCAAGGAAAAAAAGTTCACGGTGGCACATTTTAAGGAAGAAAATGTACCTGTCAGTACGGTATATCGTATCCTGGGTTCCCTGAACGTGGAGCGGAAGGTCGGAAGTGGTCGTCCGGTGACGATAATGACGAAGCAGAGGAAGACATCGTTAAAGAAGCTGTTTGACAACAAGGACGCAACCAGCCTGCGTGACGCAGGTCGGAAATATGGCTGCTCCCACGTATTGATCCATCGTACCCTCAAGATGGTAGGAATCGTCTGCAGGAAGAAGACGAGGTCGCCGAAGTACACGGAGGAGCAGATTGAGACGGTTAAATCACAGTGTCGGTGGATGACCAAAAAATACCGCGGGACGTCATTCGTTCTGGCTGGCTGGCGTACCTTGAGGAGAAAAAAATACCGTTCGTGCTGAAATATCGTAACTCAACAAACTTGCCCCAGTGCCGCCCAATAGAGGATTTCTTTGGCTCACTCAGTGCCCTAGTGTATAAAAACAATTGGAGAGCCAAGGACACGAAGCAACTGACTACAAGAATCCGGAATTGTATCCGGAAAATGGACGTAAGTGCCGTACAACGTTCTTGTGAGAGCATCGCGACTAAGTTGCGTCGAACATCAGACCACGGCCCTTACTCAAACATTCACTGACATTTTTTGAAGAAAATACATTATGTTTTTTTTTTGTAACATCTTTATTTGAAACGGCTCATACTTTTAGGTTTAAGGAGCCACACTCATTTTGTTGGTTTACAAATGTGTGCTTAAATCTAGTTCATCACTTTTTATTAGAATAGAAAAGATGATAGATATAGGGAAATATGAAAATTAAAAGAATTATAGACGAAGATCAATAGCTTTTTGAAAAAGATATATCTCGAACATGTAGTCCAAATCTATCACGGCCAGCACATCTCTCACTGGAACATAGGGTGGTTTTCCTCGGGCCCTAAAGGAGTCTATAAAATTCGCTCTAGCGACAAGATGGACCTCACACGACCAAACAATATGCTCGATGTCATGGTAACCTTGGCCACAACCACACAAATTGCTGCCAGCAATGTCAAAACGATAGAGTACCGCGTCTAAGGAACAATGATTGGACATGAGACGGGAAAATATACGAATAAAATCCCGACTCAGGTCCAATCTATTAAACCAGGGTTTAAGGCTTACCTTTGGGATAATCGAGTGGAGCCACCGACCCATGTCATCCTCGTCCCATTTGCGCTGCCAGTTAACAAGAGAGTTTCTTCGAACCAGATAGTAAAATTCGTTGAAGACGATTTCACGTTGATACGTGTCGCCTTCCATCGCCCCCACCTTTGCCAGAGAGTCTGCCTTCTCATTGCCCACTATCGAGCAATGAGAGGGAACCCAAACAAAGGTGATGGTAAAGCGACGTTTTGATAAAGCACTCAAATTATTTCGTATCTTCTCGAGGAAGTACGGCGAGTGCTTTCCCGATTTTATCGAATGAATTGCTTCAACAGAGCTCAGACTATCCGTAACAATATAGTAGTGTCCAACTGCCCGTGAAGCGACGCTGTCCAAAGCCCAATGAATAGCTGCTAGCTCCGCTACATATACAGATCATGGTGACTGGAGACTGTGAGAGGCGCTAGATATTTCGTTGAACACTCCATATCCTGTTGATTCCTCTGTAAGTGATCCATCGGTAAAGTACATTTTATCAGCATCGACATATCTATATTTAGCTTCGAAAATTCTTGGAATCAGAAGTGGACGATGCGGATCCGGGATTCCACGAATTTCCTGCTGCATAGAAAAATCAAACTGGACAGAAGAATTATCGTAGTCTGGGATGAAAACACGAGTTGAAGAGTACGAAGAAGGGTTTACCTGCATTGACATGAGGACATGGTATATAGACATAAATCTAGTTTGAAGATTTTGCTCAAGTAACCTTTCAAAATTCATCATCACCAATGGGTTCATGACCTCACACCTGATGAGGAACCGGAGTGATAGTAAATTGAATCGATCTTTCAGGGGGAGTATGCCTGCCAAAACTTCCAGACTCGTGTTATGCGTTGAGGGCATACAGCCCAAGGCGATTCGGAGACAACGGTACTGGATACGCTCGAGTTTGATGAGGTGAGATTTGGCAGCTGACTGAAAACAGAAGCTACCATATTCCATCACTGAGAGAATTGTTGTTCGATACAATTTTAAAAGATCTTCTGGATGAGCTCCCCACCAGGTGCCAGTGATTGATCGGAAAAAATTTATTCTTTGTTGGCATTTTCCTTTCAGATACTCAATATGGGCCCTCCAGGTACACTTGGAATCAAACCAAACCCCAAGATACTTAAAACACCTCGATTGAGTGATCGTTCTGCCTAGGAGTTGAAGCTTAGGTTGAGCAGGTCTATGTTTCTTAGAGAAAACAACCATCTCCGTTTTCTGTGGAGAAAACTCAATCCCAAGCCCCAAAGCCCAGGTTGACAATCTGTCTAAAGTATCTTGTAAAGGTCTGTGCAGAAGAGACTCAGTTGATCCTGTGACAGACACTACGCCATCATCTGCAAGTTGTCTTAGGGTGCAGCCTTCAGAGAGACGACTGTCGATGTCACTTACGTAAAAGTTGTACAAAAGTGGACTCAAACATGAACCCTGTGGGAGGCCCACGTAAGAGGTTCTTCTAACTGCAATATCTCCGTGAGCAAAGTTCAAATGTTTCTCACAAAGCAAGCTGTATAAGATGTTGTTCAATAGAGGAGGCAGACCTCGGGAGTGCAACTTGTCTGACAACACCTCTATTGAGACTGCATCAAAAGCTCCCTTTATGTCAAGAAACACTGAAGCCATTTGCTCACGTTTTGCGTACGCCATTTGTATCTCTGAAGACAGCAAAGCAAGACAATCGTTTGTTCCTTTGCCCCTTCGAAACCCAAATTGAGTATCTGAAAGGAGACCATTTGTTTCTACCCATTTGTCCAAACGAAACAAAATCATTTTCTCCATCAATTTGCGTATACAAGACAACATCGCTATCGGACGGTATGAATTCGGATCGGATGCTGGTTTTCCGGGCTTTTGGATAGCAATGACTTTCACTTGTCTCCACTCTTGGGGAACAATGTTATACTCCAAGAACCGATTAAATAAATTTAACAAGTGAAATTTTGCGACATCCGGAAGGTTTTTCAACAAGTTAAATTTAATATTATCAATTCCTGGAGCTGAATTATTGCAAGAGAGGAGAGCAAGTGAAAACTCAACCATTGAAAAGCTGGAATCCAGATGGCACCTGTCTTGGGACACATTCCGGATAATTTTTTGGTTCGGTGTGGAATCAGGACAGACTTTCCGTGCAAAGTTGAATATCCATCTATGTGAATATTCCTCACTTTCATTTGTTGATGATCGATTACGCATGCTTCGTGCCACTCTCCACAAGGTACTCAAGGATGTTTCCCGTGACAACCCACCTATAAAAGTCCTCCAATATGCCTTTTTCTTCCCTTTGATCAATTTTTTCAACTGATTTTCAAGGGAAACATATTTTTCGAAAAGGACGAGAGTTCCATGTTTTCTAAAATCTTTGAATGCTTTTGATTTGTCCTTATAAAGCTAAGAACACTGGTTGTCCCACCATGGATTAGGAGGCCTTCGACGTACAGATGAATCTGGGATGGGTATCGTTTGAGCACAAACTGCGCTATCATGTATCAAACTAGCTAGAAAGTTATACTCTTCCAAAGGAGAAAGGATATTCATTGAATTGATGGCTGTTGTAATCGTGTCCGCATATTTTTTCCAGTCGATGTGTCTTGTAAAGTCATATGCCATATTTGTTTGGTTTGAAGTGCTGGCCCCATTGGTGATTGTAATTTTGATTGGCAAGTGATCACTACCATTGGATCAGAGATTACCTTCCACTGGCAATCCAATGATAGTGAATTTGAGCAGAGTGAGAGGTCAATTGCGCTTGGTCTTGCAGGAGGTTTAGGTACCCGTGTTTTTTCACCCGTGTTCAAAATTGTTAAATTGAAACTGTCATAAATGTCATAGATAAGAGTAGAACGACTATCGTCAATTTGTTCTCCCCAGACAGTTCCATGTGAATTGAAGTCACCCAGGATCAACCTTGGCTCAGGAAGCACTGAGCACAGGTTCTCTAGGTGACTTCGATCCACTGCAACTCTATGAGGCCAGTACAAACTGACAACGCATAAGTCCTTACCTCTTATAGTTGTATGACATGCAACAGCTTCAATTCCTCCTGATAAAGGGAGGTGGATTCTATAAAAGGAGTGGCGCTTATTGATCCCCAAAAGCACCCCTCCGTAAGAATCGTTGTGATCCAGACGGATAATGTTAAAATCGTGGAATGAGATGTTTGATTGAGAAGAAAGCCATGTTTCAGAAAGGGCAAAAATATCGCAACTAGTATCATGCAGAAGACATTTGAACGGATCCTGTTTAGGAAATAGACTACGACAATTCCACTGTATAACAGTGATATCTCCGACCTCTCGGCGTATATTAGCCATCGAGAGAGATAAGCACTGAAAAAAGGGGCCAAGTTTGCATCAATTGCTTCAAAAATGTCTTTAATACAGGTAGCATTGAGGTTACAATGCCCCTGATTGATTCCGACGCGTTAAAAAACGTAAAAACTCCATTTAAAATATCAGACAATTTAAAAAGTCCCGATTGAGCAGATGGTTCTGACAAAACTTCATTAAGCCTTTGGGTCTTCGAAGTCTCCGGTACTTCTGGTTTATTCTGGTGTACAAAATTCATGGAGAATCCGGGAGGGACATGTTTTCCTTTTCCAGATATTGACGGTTTTTGTGTGACGTTAGTTTGGGAGCTAAATGTGGGAACCTTTTTTTGAACTTTAGGAGTCTTAGGAGCAGGTTTTGCTCGTTTTCGGGAATTACCAACAAAAATTACTGGGTGTTCTTGGTCAGTGGAGTCAGTCGCCCTTTAAAATTGCGGCATAAGACCGCTTCGACCGTTCTTTTAAAGAGCGCTTTTGACTATCCCAGCGACTCTTATATGCCTCACACGAGGAGATATCATGGGGTGAGCCCCCGCAATAGACACATTTCTGCGCTATTGCTGAGCATGCTCCTGCCCCATGATTCTCCCCGCATCGGGGACAGCGTTGCTTATTGCAACAGTGCGACGCGGTGTGCCCCAACTTAATGCAATTTTTGCAATCCATGGGTCGAGGCACAAAAAGCCGCACAGGCAGCCTTAACATTCCGTCAATCAAGACGTAGTGAGGGAGGGCGGTACCAGCAAAGGTCACCCGAAATGAATCTGAAGGCGAGTACACTTTAACTCCATTTACGACGTTGGCAGTTCGAAATTGACGACAATCCAGGATTTCGACCGAAGTCGAATCAAGGTTCTTGAACTTGCCAACGCCATTGGATTTTACGTACTCTTCCTTCAGGCTCATTTCCGTGATTATACCCTCAATCTCTACGTCTCGAGATGGAATGTAAACATGGTATTCTAAGTTTATGAAATTGCTAACAGCAATTTCATTGGCAGCTTTCCGGTTGGCCACTAACACGCGCAACTTGTTTGGTCGCACCTTTGTTATACTGGTCACGGAGGTCCACCTCGCCAGATCTTTTGTGATCTGTACCACATTCAATTGTTTTCCGTCTTTTTTGGGCCGGATAAAAACCACCCATGGACCAGTGAAACATGAGCTCTCCGTGTAGGCTCGGAGACGGGTTGCTCTACTTCCAACTGAGGATGATTCCGAATCCATCCGAGAATGAGGAGCATCTGAAGGACCAGCAGCAGCCGAATCCTCCAGATGCTCCTCATTCTCGTAGGTGATACTCTCATCATCCCCAGTTGGCGGGTTTAACCTCCCGCCTTCGCTCATACTTTAAAGCAGGGACACCAATGCCAGCTGGGAAGCGATTGCCAAAGCGCTTCACAGGATGCTTGTTCCCAATACTCTCTGCAGGATAATAGGAAGCTTCTTCGAAAATCGAATCCTGACATACGAAACCGAAACTGGGATACGATCTACTGCCCTAACAGCGGGTGTTCCACAGGGTTCCATACTCGGTCCTGTGCTTTGGAATGCCATGTATAATGAGGTGTTAACGCTGAAACTACCAGCAGGCGTGCAGATAGTCGGATTTGCTGACGATATCGTGCTCATGATTACCGGCGAAACAATCGAGGAGGTAGAAGACCTTGCAACGGTGTCCGTAGAAAGGGTTGGCATCTGGGTGGAGGGAGTTAAGCTTCAGATAGCTCACCATAAAACTGAAGTTCTGCTCGTGACCAATAAAAGAGTTGTGCCGCACATGGAGATTACTGTTGGAGGGCACACAACATCTTCGAAACAGCAGCTGAAATACCTTGGAGTAATGGTCGACCATCGCTTAAGTTTTGGTGCGCATGTCAAATACTGTTGCGAAAGTGCATCGAAAGTCATAGATTCATTGGCCTGGATTATGCCGAACTGCCATGGTCCAAAGAGTAGCAAGAGACGTCTCCTTGCGAGCGTAGCACTGTCAAAACTACGATACGGAGGAGCGGCCTGGAGCTCCGCGATAGAGGTAGAGCGCAACAGATCCAAATTACGGAGCACACATCGGTTGATAGCCATGCGAGTTTCCTGTGCGTACAGGACCATATCAGCAGATGCAGCTTTTGTCATCGTGGGCATGGTTCCCATCGACATAACTCTGGCGGAGGATATGGAATGTTACAAAGCAAGAGCTGTTAGAGGAGTGCGTAATATTCAACGAGCAGCGTCAATGCTCAAGTGGCAGGAGCAATGGGACGCATCGAACAACGCAAGATGGACGCATAGGCTAATCCCAAGACTTTCAGACTGGGTAAATCGGAAGTATGGAGAGGTCAATTTCTACCTGACGCAGTTCCTTTCGGGTCATGGGTGCTTTAAGCAATACCTTCATCGGTTTAAGCTTATCAGCTCGCCTTATTGCCCGGAAAGCGTAGAGACGGAGGAATCGGCAGAACACGCTATCTTTGTCTGCCCCAGGTTCAATTCAAGGCGTCAGCAACTTCACAATTTGAACGCTGAAAACATAGTGAGTGAAATGTGTCGCGACGAACAGTCATGGCGTGCTATAGTCGACGAAATCTCGCAAATCATGCGCGATCTGATAAGGATCAGGAAAGAGGGTGAACGGAGAGAACGAGATAGTCAACCAAATTTGAAAAGCTAATGAAAGGTCTTGGGCCTCGTATGACACTTCAATTCAAAAGCAACGCGATCTTAGGGCGCGGTATAACCCTAATCTGGACTCATACGTGTGGTGGGACTTAAAAGGTCTCACGTACTCAGCTACGATCTTTCCTGCAGCAAAAGGAAGCGGAGATACCATTCGGGGTGGTCGTGTCGGGATTCTAGCTTGGTAGTTTCTCAATCGGCCATGCCTTGGTGGTTAGAAATCCTGCGGAAGTGGTTGCTGTGACGGGCGCGAGTTACTTTGAAAGCGTTACCTAACCGGCCTACGTTTCGAGGTCCCCGGGATAGTGGATGCTGTGACGGGCGTGAGTTATTATGAAAGCGTTACCTAACCGGCACACGTTTCGGGGTCTTCCGTACCAGTCTGAAGTTGACGATAGAGGAAAAGGAGAAGGAGGAAGAAGGATAAAGCAGAACGATGATCAAGGAAAAATTGAGAAAGAGGAAAAGGGTGAGATGTATAAGTGCATGAGCACAGCCTACCCCTTGATGTAGTATCATAGGGTGAAACCAAGGGGCACATCTGGCACACGAAGCCCAAGGTGGTTTCAGTGGGACGAACCCACACACGGCAGCAAACACCCGGCTGTTATGGTTTGAAATCAAATTTCCATCTTGTAAAAAAAAAAAAATAAAAAAAATAAAATAAAAAAAAATAAAAATAAAATAAAGCAGGGACACAAGTGTCTTCCGCTTTTAAAATATGAGCGAAGTAATCAATTATCTAGATATACAAAAATAGGGAAACAATAGAGGAAGAAACAGAGAAAAAAGATGAAAAAAAAGACTCACTATTTTCTATGTAGTTTTTGCACAGAGTTTTTCTTCAGTGATCGTTAATCTCTCCAACCACGTGGTCCTCCTCCGTTGGTTGAAGGGTATTTAATTTGTGAGAAAAAAATTCAAGACCTTTCATATTTTTGGTTTAAATTGTTAATTTATTTTGCTGAATTGTGATTTATTGAGAAAAGTGGTCAATTATGTGAATCAAGATTAACCAACTTTCATAGGATGCCTTAAGGATGTTCAGCTAAGTATTCTTTTTATATTTTTGAATGATGATTATTTGCAAACTTTAGCTTGACTGCAGTATCAACTCAGGGTTAATTTCTAATTTTGGGTATTCAAAAAGTTTTTCCGTAGAAGTGGTTTATTATCAGTGATTTAGTTTAAACCTAGCGCTGTTAGGGTTAATGATTTCTCCCTGGATTTACGGGGTTTTTACATTTCAGAGCTGTTTCAGGAATGCAGTTTTGTAGGAGGATTCTTCTGAAACTCAAATAATGTGAATTTTTGTTTAGGGTTGGTACCTTCGAAAGCTATAAAAAAGAGCGATGAAAGAATACATTTATTAAAGGTCTTTTTTCTGTTATGCAGAGATAGCTATATTCAAGTATTCTGAACATAACTTCAAACTTCGTTTTTCTTGGAAGCATAACTAAATTGTTTTGAATACCTTACATGTATGTATTGAGAATTTCACTCATTAAAAGTTCTATTATGTTAAAGAACTCATGAAATAACTGGTTCGATAGAAATACTGAAATTTGTATGTGCTTCTAGCTCTTGGCGCCGCGTACAATGATTTTATTACGTTTGTTTATCCAATCAAACAACTTTAATTTCAAATGAGTAAACTAACAAAAGGCCAAAATTAGAGAATCATTGAGAAGTTGTTAGAATGAATATGATGTTAATTCTTCTTATATCAGGTTTTAAATTTGTCCTTTTCTTGTTCTTTTATTTCTTTAACATTCTAACTGATTCTGTAACTTTAATATAAAGTCGTTGTAGAAATTTATTATTGTTTTATGAAGCAATAAGAAAAGCTAGCTAGTTTGGTCAGAGGAGTTACTGTATTAAAATTAAGCACCGCATAATCTTTATATGTATATATGGATGGAAATACGAGATAGTTTTAGGAAATCTAAGCAAATTTTTTTTAGATATTTTAATTTAAAAAAGAGCCGTGTTAGAAAATGAAAAAATTAAAAATAATGACAACAAATAAGGCTTTCAGTTTTAGCAGGTAATAAATATACTACATCGCACTTGTCAAAAGTTTTTCCTGATCATATCCTTTATCCCACACTCCCAAAACAATTTTTGTTTGCTAGGATGCAGAGGTGACCTCGGTCCTAAAGCACAAATTTGATTCTTTCATCCCTTTCTATATTTTTCCTACCTATCAATTGACTACTAGGACGTGGCCGGCGCCGTTATTGATGGTTAAAGAGAGAGTATCAGTTTTGTGTATTGAGAGTGAGTCGCTAATCCCAAGCATCGTTCTTTTGACCTTTGCGCAAAATTGATAGCCTCGGTCAATCACGGAGTAGCAACCATTGGCGATGTGGAATTCTTTCTACTTAGCCACGCCTGCGATCATGGTGCTCGAAATTCATTTATTTAAAAAAAAAAACAATTAACAAAGTTCATATCATCAAATAACAATCAGAATCAGGAAAAACCATTTCAATGAATTCCATTTTGTAAAAAAATTAACAGAGCATTTCGGGTACAATGCTTCAGGTGGATGTGAGTAGTCAATCAAGCTAAGCTAAGCTAGTGATCGTTAATCTCTCCAACCACGTGGTCCTCCTCCGTTGGTTGAAGATGGCTGCCACACCTCGGCCTTGACGATGATAAGTTTCTGGTCGACAACAATCAACTTAAGATTCGCAAACAATGGCGGTTCACCAAACAATGGCTGCGGGTCTGGTGGTGACCAAGGTCACAATAATGTTCACTTCCACCAGCACTTGATTTTTTTCTCATCTGCCCTTGTCGATGGCAGGAAAACTGATGTCCTTTGCTACCACACACGGAACAAAACACCGGATATGGGGTAACCGTCCGGACGGTATGAACACCCGAATATAGCGAACGAACAACGGACACTTTTTTTGCACACTACGAATCACGAGGTTAGAGGCACTTGAAACCACGTCTCTGATGGCAAATCTTGAAATTCCACTAAATTTATTTCACTAAATTAAATATTATTAAACAAGTTTTCCATAATTAAACAATAGTTGGACAGGCAATCTTTGCACGAGTGATATACATTATGTTATTAATAAAAATACTGAAATCGATGAAAAAAATAACAATTTTTTTATAACTTTGATCTGTACAACCCTTAAAGTACTCTGCAAAGTGATCCAGAACAGGATCCAGGAGAAAATCGACGCTACACTCCGACGGCAACAAGCTGGATTCCGATCCGGACGATCATGTGTGGACCACATCACAACGCTACGAATAATACTGGAACAAATCGGCGCTGGACCCTTAGGTAGGTTACAACAACCTGCTCGACGGGTCCATTCCAGTACGAAGCTTAAGCTATTGAAAAAATTCTCATTTTTTATTTTACACCCGTTAGTTTGACGCTTGCAGCACCAGGACACGGCTCCGCCTTGTAATAGGATAATGTATCCGCTTGTGGATTTCCTATCGTCGAGATCTGCTGCCCAATCTGCGTCGGAGTAACCGATGAATTTCGATTCGCCTTGCCTCGTATACCGCAGCTTGTACTCCGCAGTTCCCTTCAGGTACCTCAGCAGATGTTTAACGGCCTCCCAGTGTTTGAGATTGGTGTTGAATCTTCTCAGCTTGTTGACGGCAAACAGGATGTCGGGTCGGGTACACTGAACGAGGTACATCAGGCTTCCGACGGCTTACTGATAAGGGATTTTCTTCAGCTGCTCCGCTTTTTCGAGTTTCGGTGTTGGTTCCTTGGTCAGCTTCTCTCCGGTACTCATCGGGGTCGTCACAGGCTTCGCATCGTCCATATTGAAACGCTTCAGTACAGTTTCAATATATGCTTCCTGGTCCAGCATCACGGAGTCTTTGGTTCGTGTAACTCTGATACCAACACAACTTTTTGTTGGCCCGAGATCCTTCATGTGGAAAACCCTGCTAAGTTTCTTTTCGAGCTCATTTTTTGTTTGATCGTCATTGCTATCGTCATCCACAAAGATAGCAACAAAGAGAATTTTGTCATCTTTTATCCGGTGATAGAGACATGGATCATACCCTGAAGCCTTCAGATCCATCTTCTTCAAAGCTGCGTCTAGCTTGATGTTCCAAATCCGGCTGGATTGTTTCAGGCCATAGAGCGCTTTGTTGGAGCGAAATACCTTCGTTCGGCTTGAGTCTTGGAAGCAGGGGGAGCGCTCCATATAAATCTCCTCCTTCATCTCGCCTTGCAGGAAAGCGGTGATGGTGTCCATCTGGTCCACGTCGAGGTTGTGTTTGGCAGCCAGGGCAAAAAGGTACCGGAGTGAACTTGCCTTGTAACGGTCGATGTTCCCGCCTGCATCGTGTTTCGTCTTAAAGATCCACTTGCATTTTCTCGCCTTCCGACCTTCCGGGAAATCCGTCAACGTCCAAGTGTTGTTGCTCATCAGGGCCTCGTATTTCTCGACCATCGCCTTCTTCCAGCGATTGGAATCATCGCGGGATAAAGCCTCTTGATGCGTCACCGGGTCGTCTGTAAGCCACCTTGATGGATGTTGCCACACCACTGAACGAAACGGGGCATTCGTTGGAAGGACTTTCAAAATCAGCTATCTGTGGAGGATTGTGAAACGGCAAACCTTTGCTCGGTAGGACAAATTCACTATACTTGCCTGGAAGTCTGTGCTCCCGACCGCTGCGCCTCAACGTCTGTGATCAAGACGGATTTGAAGATTGTCGCGGGGGGAGCACGGTCACGTCACTTACAGTTTCATTGGAGGAATCACTTTCAATTAGTGAACCTCTGGAACCAGCAGCTGTGTCGTAGTCCGTGTTGAAATCGTCCTTGAGGAGTAGGACCAACTTTTTCAACAGGGGACAACGGAATACTCTCTTCTGGATCTAGTTGAATAACCGTTGATTTTCGTACTTCCTGGGATGGCGGCTTGCGTTC
This sequence comes from Uranotaenia lowii, assembly GCF_029784155.1. Classification (NCBI taxonomy): domain Eukaryota; kingdom Metazoa; phylum Arthropoda; class Insecta; order Diptera; family Culicidae; genus Uranotaenia; species Uranotaenia lowii. Next base: position 418,319,653 of record NC_073692.1, read on the forward strand.
ACTTTTCGCTTCGTTGATGAAATAGACCTCTCGACTGACCACTATCGACCTGGATTTGATGTTGTACAGACTATAGCCTTTCGTGTTTTCATCGAACCCAACAAACACACGCAGTGGAAGCGTGCTGGGCCCATAACCTAATGACAGATGAGGGGGCGCAAGGAATAAACGTGACTTGCTTTTGAGAGTGTTCTAACAAGAGTGAAAATTTTATCGATTGGTTACACCTAGTTACATTCCTAAGATTGCTACGATCATCATAATTAGATCAGTGCTTACTATTCTAATAAGAACTTTACCCAAATAATGAGATAGCCGTCGCATCACATATTTGTTTTACTTGACTACTACCTATGACATTTTTGTTTCAAGCAAAAACGTCATAGGAAAATTTTGTCACATTTGAAAATGTGATAATTTTCAGGTAAAAAAGTGTACTTATTTGAAATCTGAACATTAGGTTGCTGATATTTTAACACAACTTTTATGGGTTAGCTTCTACGTTTGATCTCTGCACCCAAAGAAGAGGTTGCAAAATTTAAATGCCGATCAGAGCTAGCTATGTGCCGAAAAGCGCTGAAATTTGCATTGCGCCAATGAAAATACTCGAGCTCTCAAGCAAAATGATGCATGAATACATACAAACATTCAAGTGAAACAAAATAAACATTCATGGGGTTTTCATCCTGTTGGATTATTCGTCCTAGAAACAAAAAAAAAATGCCGCCGGAAAGTGAGAATCGAACTCACAGCAACTTTCTACCTTCATATTGCTAATCCGGCTGCGCTGGGAGGTTAATGCCGGCGGTCACAAATCGGCGCTAGCGTTTACATCTTATGTGAATTATGTAGAAATAGCGAGAACGCATGATTGGAATAAAGGCTGAATTTAGGGTGTGTGCTTACTTTTACGGTAAATTCATTACCAAGTGTCTTGAAAGTGTGTCGTTATGACATTTTGTAATAAGATTAGGAAAGATCAGATACTGGAAACGGATTTGTGAAAGATTGAAATATGTTTCGCCAATTAATCACGAATAACTTATTTCCAAAAGATGATAGCGTGCCACAGTCGAAAAATGATTCCTCTAAAAAACTTTCTTTTGCTCGTAAGACTTCCAACTGCCAACCTTCCTTAGAAACGCGAAAAACGCGCCTCTGTCCAATATTACAAGATTCGAGTGTTTAGAGAGCAAGGGTGTTATAATTTTTTGTGACAATCAAATTTTGTGTATAATTCACTTCATAGTTTCTACAAAAGAATTTTTTTCTAATTCTATTCATACTTCAAACTAAACCATATTTTCTAAATTTGACACGCCCTCGTATCCATTATTTTTAATAAAGCTTTAATAAAAATTTCAATCAGATTGCACCATCTTCGTTTGGCGTACCGCCAATCATTGCGGTCCATTAGTGGTGGAAGAGATTTCCCAATTTTGATTTTCCAACCGGCAACAGTAGAAGTGGCCAGGAGCTCCGAACGAATTTGACAAATCATGTTTGGCTTGTGTAAATATTTAACTTCCATCCTCCGACGACGACTATTTTTTAGTCCCAGGCTGGAACAAACTTGAAAACAGCGGTGAAAAAAATAATGTTTCGCACGTAGCATCCCTCCAGTTGTTCTCTCGGCTTCGAACATAAACATGTAGAACAACATCGGCGGAGGACGAGATACGATGGATGAGCTGCTGCAAGATAGGAAGAACAGAAAAAAAAATCACCAAAACAGATTCTTCCATCACACCGGCAACAAAACAGTCAGAGGATGGAAAAAAGCATCTTGGGGATGTTTTCTAGAGCAAAACACACGCCACGTGGAAGTAAATACAAAACGGTCTCGGTTGGCAAATTGTAAACATCCAGAGCTGCAAAATTTGTGTGACCCACTACTATAACGAGAGGAGGACTTAGAGTGTGCTACCAAAATGAGGAACAATTCTCCGACACCCTAAGAAGAGGTCACAGGGGAGGATCAAATCCGATGAAGTTGGTAGGGGAAGGGATGTAAAGGTCGTTTTCTGTTTAGGTCTCCTTCAATTTAGAGAGTTTCGAAACACGTTACGAGTAGGAAAAAAGAGTCGTTCCGGGGGATGAGTCGAGGTGGAACTTTGCTTTTCTTTGGCAGTTGGAGCTGTTCCGTAGCCGGTTCAAACTCATTCAGCTGTGTTTTGTGGTCCTGCGTCGAAACAGGCTGGCTGACAGAAAGGGTTTCCGGTTACGGTTGAAGGAGCCAGGGGGAGGCAGGTTTATTCAAGAACGGGGGATGGAAGTTCTCTAGAATTAGTAGTATGTTTGTGGATGAAATCTCGGAAGTTTACTTTGGATGATGACTTCGTGGTTGATTTTTTTTTGGAGTGAATCTATTAATTGATTTTGAATTTGGCCTATTAAATTTCTCAACAAAATACTTCAGCTCGGATCGATAAAAGTCAAAACTTCAATTATTGAACATTTTTAAAGAAAAAAGTTAACCGAGCAGATATTGAGTAATGAGCAAAATGATTTTGCTTCCCAATAACTACAACAAAGTGGCACATGTACAAAACACCAAAGAAAGCCAAATAAAAAGAAACGAAAAAAAACCTAAATAATAATGTCACAACTAGGAAACAAAAATAATACAAAAATTACACAATAATGAAAAAAAAAAAATTAATGAAAACAACAGAAAATTGACATCAAGTTTGAACAAAAAATTATTTAAAACGCAATAACTCAAAATGCCCAGAAAAAAAGACAAAAAGATACACAATGACTTAAAAAGATACAGCAATGACTAAAAGAAGAACAAAAACAACTCGAAAATGGCATAAAAATGACAAAAATGACAAAAATGGCAAAAATGACAAAAATGACAAAAATGACAAAAATGACAAAAATGACAAAAATGACAAAAATGACAAAAATGACAAAAATGACAAAAATGACAAAAATGACAAAAATGACAAAAATGACAAAAATGACAAAAATGACAAAAATGACTAAAACGACAAAAATGACAAAAATGACAAAAATGACAAAAATGACAAAAATGACAAAAATGACAAAAATGACAAAAATGACAAAAATGACAAAAATGACAAAAATGACAAAAATGACAAAAATGACAAAAATGACAAAAATGACAAAAATGACAAAAATGACAAAAATGACAAAAATGGCAAAAATGACAAAAATGACAAAAATGACAAAAATGACAAAAATGACAAAAATGACAAAAATGACAAAAATGACAAAAATAACAAAAATGACAAAAATGACAAAAATGACAAAAATGACAAAAATGACAAAAATGACAAAAATGACAAAAATGACAAAAATGAAAGAAATGAAAAAAATGACAAATATTACAAAAATTACAAAAATGACACGGTATGTACAAATTACCTTTGAGTTAGTTTTAATTTTTTGCAGCTTAGCTAGACAATATTCTAGACTACTGTACGTCTGTTAGTTTAGGTTCAAAAAACTTATGCAAATCATTCTAGGAAAAACTTATCTGCCTATTGATTCTTTTTCGAAACGAAAACCTGCTGATTGATTAGTAATATTTTCCAATTCCATCTCACTTATGAATGAACCCGAACCTTCAGTTCCCTAAACGAATGTTCGGCTTATGCAAATGTATCCTATTTCAGGCGGCCTATTGAAATTCCCCCAATGGATGCCACCCAAACTGAAATGCCTCAATAATCCAACCTACTTCAACCGCCCCCTCTCTCTCATTATTCCTGTTTTCCACAAGTGACACAAACGTTCTCAGGTGTGCGAGTGTCGTCCCATTCGCATCAAGTGTCACAATTTTCCTCTTCAACACGCGGGAGCTTCTCCCATCAACGAAAAATTCCTCGCACCAATACATAAACGAACCGGCATTTTCCGAAGGCTTAGAATGAAGGCTCTCCAAATTTAATTCCACTCTCGTTGAACATATGTTCTCACATTTTCGCTTTCAGTGTTGTGACTAAAACACGTGGTGATCGGGCGCTCTCTGTTATGAAATTTGTACCACCCTCTTCTATTCCTGGAGTGAAGATTTCCCAGTGGTGCGATTTTTCTTCGCAAGGAGCAAAAGCTCAACTCTCTCTCTCTTTGTGAGAGATCTTTCCAACAGAAGAAAAACAGAGAGCCGGCTGCCGGAAATTGTTTCTAGGAAAAAAGGTAAATCTGAGAATGGTAGGTTGAATTTTTTTTCCGAACTTCTGCTCCCAGGTTACGCAACAGCAATAAAAAACCAATGATTGAAATTGTGTTGCGCAACAGCGTGACAATCGATCTCAGGAAATGATTCAGATAACTGATCTTAGAAGTGATATGTGATTTTTTAACTTGAAACATGTGGAATGTGGAATCTATTTTTTTCTCAACATATCTGAAATTTTTTCTGTTTTAATAGAAAAAAATAGTTGAATGTAGCATATGTAGGGGAGATGAGGGCATAACGAGCACCCAGGGCATAATGAGCACTCCTTTTTTCTACATAAGTACGTATTTTTTTAAACAAATTTTCATAAGGACTCGTTTCGTACTACCCATAGTATTAATTTTTCACCAAAAAAGAAATATCCTTTTCATCTTTACAGAAATATTAAATAATAACTATCTAGGTTCTCAAGTGACGAAAAAATTATAATTTTTGAGCACCACCAAATAAGCTTTTATGACCTTTAAATCATCTTTATCTGAAATAAATGCACTGCAACATGATGTACACATTGTTTCTCAATTTTCAACATCATAAAATTTTTGATTTTTCACTTTAACCAATTTGGAAACGCTTTTTTACTTTAATATGTTCACTAGAGGCGAACAGAGCACTATCAATGAAGGCATAATGAGCATTTTCTGCCGGGGAATCTAGCAGCAAATTCAACTCGATGAAGTCAACTGAATAATAGAGCTACAGCTTGGCTTGTTTCGTCTGTCGATTTGGCCTATTGGTAAGGTGTCGGAGAGGTAATCAATAGACTCGAGTTCGATTTCTGGTCGAGGGTTTTTTTTGCACATACCATACAAAACTTATTGAAAATTTGCCGATTCCTGTGGCAGTAGATATTTTACAGCCATTTAATGCAACTTTTTATTGTTCGAATAGAAATGTTTAAAAAGATAACATGTTTTTCCACACCGTTTTCATTAAAAGAAAACCCACAGCATTTCGGAAAATATATGAAAAATTGCAGAGCAGGTTGGCAGATTGTGTTTTCTCGAAATTATTCAGAATCATACGTGTAAACTTCCATAAAACAATAAATATCAAGTATATTTTTTATGATTATTACTTTAAAATATAATTTTTAAATGAATTTATGAAAAACAAAAATTCATAAGCTTCCAAATAAACCCTTCAGATCTGCAATACGATGTTAGATGAAAAGGATATAAATGAGATAAATTTGCATGTTTTTAAAAGAATGATCCCAAACTTTCGGCCGATACACCATACTAAGGGCTGATCCTAAAATGTTGGAAGATAACTTAAGTGCCTATTTTATTAATTAAAAGTACATTCTTGAATTTTTGCACATTTTTTTTTTCATTGTGTTTTGAGAAGTAAAGAATAAGAATTCTGATGCGATTCAAATTTTGAAATTGATTCCATCCTATCCCAAGACGATCGGCTTTGAATATTGAGTGCGATTTTTTGAAAATGTTTTTACTTTGGTTAAATTTAAGGTACAAAACTAAAACATTATTTCTGGGAAAAATACCTCTGAAATAGCTATTGCTCATTATCTTTTAAATGAGATCTGAAGTTTTACAATATTTCCTAAGTCGGCTGAGATACGAACGATCAAAATTTGCATGTTTTTAGCGGGTAATTTCAAAATTTTGACCGGCAGTGTAACCTTTATGCACTTGTTTCTTTCTGGCTTTGAAAGCCAGATGAATTTTAAAACTTATAAATGAAGAGGACACCGTTTTTTCCATATCAACATATATAGAACAAATATTTAAGGGTTCAGAAAAACGAAAAATGGTTGGTTTGATAAAACAAATTAAATGCTAATATTGGCATGAAACAATTGCATGAATGAATTCTTCATTTGACCTGTTCAGGTTTGTTTATAGTTCCTTTGACTGTTTTTAATTTTAACAGATTAGCTTTCTTGAGCTGATTCATGAGAATCTCATGAATTTGGCAATATGGATTGCTGATTTCCAAATGAAAATTATTCCATTTATCGATATTTGACATGTTCGGCCTAAGAAAATCACAAATAATCATCAGAAACTATTGAATTAAATCACAAGAATGATAGATTTTGTTGAAGGTGAAAATTCAAAAACTAACAAAGACATTGATGCTGAGTCATGAAGATAAAAAAAAACTAAAATCGTCATCAGAGTCTTTATTATTCAACTCTTGTCATTTATGTCATTATTCAAGTATTCAAATATATTTTCTTCGGTTTTGGGTTCAAGTTTTTTCTATTCAGTTGTGTTCAGAACAAGCCTTTTATTGAATTAGATTAAATAAATTCATCAAACAGCTTTATATTTGCTCAAATTTAAAAATTCTGATTTCACTAACGGATTTAGAAATGCATGTGGTCATCAGTAGCAATTTTTTTTTGCTCTTCCAATCCGCTTTCAGGGACTTGAATTTCAATATGATACTTAAATGATTAGAAAAAAAACGTAACCTGAGCTAAAAACAACTACATTATTACTTTTTACCGATAAATAAATGCAATATTATTAATCTTAAAAAAAAACACAATAAATGTTTAAAATCCAATAATTTTTTTTGGCAAATCGAACAGAAAAAAAAATCCAATTGTGTTGTATTTTTTTTTATTTACGCATCCAAAACAAAAAATTTTGAGCAAGTTTTGTAAAAAAATTCATGAATGGTTTTTTAGAAGCCTCGAATACGATTTACACCTGTTGATGGATTTTCACAGAATTTTTTTTCTTGATTTTTGTTGAGTGGTTATCTGGGTTTTGACCAAATTTGCCCGGATATTGCCCGGTTTTAGTTCGTCAATTTTGAAATCAGATGCCAAGATTTATATAAAATTGCTCAGATTTGCCCGGCCCGAAGAATTCAAGCAACTTTACAAAAGCTCGTTTGTACGTTGTGTTGAAGTCAAAGTTCATATTGAGCTAGAAAAAATACCTATTTTAATACATATGACTATGACACAAACACGAAAAAGAATACTACATTCTACCGGTACGATTCAAAATACATCAGAATCAAAGTTTCGAATCAATGCTTTTTCCGTCAAGTCATGAATAAATTTTTTAAAATGATGTTCCTTATAAAAGAAATTTTAAGCAGCTAAATTTACAAATTTAATTTCAATATTTCTGAAATTCCAGAAAATGAAATCGAATGAAAATTTCGAATGAAACTAAAATTCAAAGCTTCAGACATAAGAATTACAGAAATAAAGTATACTTATTTTAAACCAGATTTAAAAAGTAACTGAATCCGAATTCCAAAATAAATTCCAGATCAGGTAAAAAATTATTCATGATCAAAAGATGTTCATCAAAATGATAATCATTGTTGTTTATTAATAATCTGCATTATTATTCATTTTCTTCATTTTCAAGGCTTCAAGAAAAACTTAAAAACGATTTTAATTTTGAATTCTTGATATGGAAAAAAAATCTATTTAAACTTGAGAGATTTTATTGAAAATACATAGGTACTTAAAAATGAATCAAATTGATCCAGTGATCCAAATCCAAAATGAAATATTTCTTCCAGTTATCGTAGAAAAAGGCTTAAAAAAACATTTAAAAAATAACTTTAAAAATTTATAAAACCACATTTTCAATTCATCAATGAAAGCTTATACATACTGACAAAGTACCGGTTGGATAATGGGTGACTTCTTAAATTATCTTCCAACTGAAAAAAAAGGATTTCGAACATTTCTTTTAAGTATTGATATCGCGATGCAAATATTTATTTAATTAAGGTTGTGCTAGCTTTAAACTAGCTTTAAAGTTTTAACTTCGACTTTTCATAGATTAAAAAAATCAACAATTCAAGAAGGATATTTAAAGTAAAAAAAGTGGATCGTTCATAACTTTTCAAGCGTAGTTTCAATAGTTTAAATTTTTAAGTTTTGAATATTTTGTCGCCCTCGATATAATGCCCAAGCAACCAAAAGTCACATATTTACTTGAATGAAGGCATTGAAAGTTACATATTGGCTTACAAAGAGAATCAACTGCCCAATTCCCTTCAGTGAACATTATGTACCCATGAATGAACTTGAAAGTTGCAAAAGTGATCAATATGTACGTTGTATGTGACTTGTTTTGCCCAATTGCCATGAGAGATCTATATGTACTCATTAACGAACTTGAAAGTGGCAAGGTGGTTTATAAGTACGTTATACGTGACTTAAGTTACAAAAGTGCTCAAAACGGGATTTGGTAAGTCATAAAAAGTGCATTGATGTGCTTTCAAAATCAAATCACCACTTCGAGTTTTAGTTTCAGTTAGAACAACATCTAGTCGTGGTCTTGTGGTAGCGTGTTCGATTCTCAACACGAAGGTCGGGGTTTGATCCCCGAGCCAGGCAAGTGTTTTTTCAATTTAATTTAGTACTTGAGTGACCATCCTGATACGATATGTAGGAAATGTAGAAAAAAAGCATTTGAGCAATTTGTCGAGTTTAGAATCCAGCGCGTGGCATCATAGCGGTACCATGTACAGAACATAGTAAATAATCAAGAAAAGGTGATATTAACCGAAGCCAAGGGTGCAGTTGAGATAGAGAGAGATTTTTTGCTCATTTTGCGATTTTTTGGAAGCTGAGAAGGGCGCTGGAAGCTGAATAGAAGATCATTGAGACTTGTTTTGAAACTTGAAAGTATCAAATTTTGAGCTGCATAGAACGTACTTCATATCATTGTTGGGGCTGAGTATGCGTTTATGTATCTGTTTTATGGGACTTTTGGTTGTTGGGTGGGTCCTGGAAAGGACAATAGGTTGAAACATTGATTTTCTTATCAAAAACTTGGATTTATAGGCTTTAAAACACAATATTGATCATTGAAGCTCTATGAAATCTTTATTAAAAAAAAAAATGGATTCTAATTTTGTGAAAAAAATTAAATGAATTTTATCAAGGACTAACGATGATTAGGATGTTGATGATGATGAATGATCGAAAAAAAAAATTAATTTCTACAGTTTAAAATAAAAATGAAAATGTCATTAAAAGCATTTCATACACTTTTCAAGAATTTGTGGTGTGTGAAACTTGTATTCGATGGTTTCAAATTGTGAACCTGCTTAGTTAGACTTCTTAGTAAAAACTCAATTCAAAAACGACGTTGGGTTTTTGTTTGTCAAGATTTGAGTTTCAATACAAAAGGCTTACTGAAATACAAATAGAAATTATAAAAATATATTTTCAATTCGTGAACATTATTAAAAGCCATAAAATGAAATGTCTTAGGCTTAGAGGAAGCTCCCTGGACATGTATGTTAACACTTTTTTTATGTTTTTGACCGTTATTGATGTTTTATTGTAATATTGGCTATTTTTCGGTCTAAGGATTCAATCAAACAACTGAGTTTTTGAAATGCCCGACGTTTCGACCATTTTTGGTGGAATGAGCAACAATGCTCATTCTTATGTTTAAAAAATAATAAACTTCCAGTTCCCTTGAGAAAGACCACCAAAAATGGTCGAAACGTCGGGCATTTCAAAAACTAAGTTGTTTGATTGAATCCCTAGACCGAAAAATAGCCAATATTACAATAAAAGTTAACAATTATTTTAAACACCTTTTGGGATCAAGTGATTTCCCGGTAAGTTCGTTTTTTTATACTGAAAACTTTACTTGGGGCCCCTTCCTGTTCGTACGGCTTGATGTTTACCAGCATCTTTACAAAATTTTACCTAGGAAAAAAAACTGTTACAAAAAAAAATTTGGCGCAAGTCTATCCGGTTTTTTTCACCTCCATTTTTGCCATAAATAGTTTTAAATTAAAGATCCAAGAAATCTTACAATAAAAATAATCAGCTACTGTATTTCAACTTTCAAACGAAACGCAAAACGTAACATTTACCTGCCTAGGCTAAACAGAGTGTCAGTTGCAATCGTTTGGAAAAATTTCAAAATCATATTAAATAATCGACAGTTTTTCATCCTCTCACCAACTCTCCGACATCGATGATTGCAATCATCACGATAATGTCGCGCAACATTGCAACCCTCCTTGCCATCATCCCATCCGAAAACTTTTCTCCCGAAAACGTTTAAACCGCCAGAGGGAAAAAATCGTGAGAGAATTTTTCTCCCCCAACTTTTGTCTGCCTTGTGTGGTCTTTTTTGCAGTTGAGATTTTTGGCGGGCTGCATGGAAAATCGGCCCGTGCCGTAAATGGTTTTCCTTTTTACGTTCGGCATCGGAGGTTTTTCCACTCAGTAGCAGTTTGGTCTTTTGGTCGATCGGATCGTTCTTACGTTAGCAATTGGGAAGTAATTGGCCGTTTGAAAAGAAATTTGATTAAGCTGTTGGTGAAGCATTGTGAAGGTGATTTGAATGGGAAGATTATTATCTGCCAATTGTGGGAGAGAATTTCATTTTGGGATTTCTTGAGGATATTCGGCTCAGTGCGAAAGGATTCGATTTCAGCTTTGGATTGCCCACTTAATGGTGTCTAGTTTGGATGGTACTTCAAATGGCAACGGTGAAGAGCAATATTTGACACCGGTTCTCCACAAATAGAAGGCAAAAGTTGCTGCTGATCTTTTAAGCCTCTTTTGGATTAATCCAATTGATGATTTTTTATTGGAATCTTGAAAAAGTGATGTGATTGAGAAAAAATACCTTTACACGAGGAAAAAGATCAAACGGATAAAAATTTACGTGGAAACCTATTGTGCAGGGCATTACCAGGAAGATAGATAAATAGCTGTCCCAGTGTATTGTGTGTATATTTCATGGAATTTTCATGTTTTGTAATTGAAAAAAAGTTGACCAACGTACAACAAAAAGGATCGAGTGTATTTTAATCAGAAAGTGTCCTCATTTTTTGTTCCTTTGCCATACCAAGTGCAGTGTGTTCTCCGACAACCACCACACCAGAAAAAAAAGCGGCGGCACAGCGCAAAAATTTAAATTAAAAAAGGATTAAGAGATTAAAACAGTGCAACGGTGCGGAAAATTTGGTTCGCATGTGTGTGGGAATTGGGTTTCTCTATCGAGAATAACGAAGCCGTGGAGTGAGTCGAAAACAACAACAACAAGAGTAACTGAAACAAAAAAAAATTGGAATCAAGTGCGATTTTCACTGATATTGGTGTTGGATTGATGCAGATACTGATTTTTTTCCCACCATCATCAAACTTGAAACCAACAAAGGAGCAGTTGGGTGCAAGAAGGACAAACCCCCGACGATACGTCATCAGCCAATCCGGATCATCACCGTCGTGAAAGCCTTCAGCTTTCAGTATCATGTGAGTTCAGTTGTTTTTGCTTCATTTTTCTCGTTTGGGATTTGTTATTTTTTTCCCTGATTGGAAGCACCATCATTGATATTCAAAGAATTTGTACCGAAATGCAGCCAGTCGAACTGATATATGCTCCGAGCAACAATTTTTCAACGAGCAGCACAATGGAATAATGACGTTCGTTGCTCCCATTCATGGAATCGTTGCTGGTCGATCCAACTTTTTCCGATGTTCTTTGAAACAGTAGGATGTCCAGGTTTTTCATGTTGAGGATTTAACATTTGTACCAAAAAACCAAAACAAAAATTAGAGTGCCAAGAAGTAGGAATTCGCCAGTTATTCTGGGAGGTTTTTGTTTATATAAAGCTGGCTTAATCTGCGCGGCGCATGACTTGAGCCAGCCCGAAACGCTTGATTCGCTTGACTCAAGTAAGTGCTCTCGACGGTTAGAAAATTAAAATTTAATTTTTTAATTAAAAATACAAACATTTGGACTCCTCTTGTTATTATCTTCAAACAGCAATTTTATAGCTACATGTAAAAAACTTACAAATTTTTAGCCCAGCAAAAAAAAACATCGCAAAGGTAATGATAGCTCAAGTCGTGAAAAACGTTACTGCGAATCGCAATACCTAATAAATAAGTAAAAAAATCATCGAAAGATTCCCTTCAATTCTACCACGGTATGAGGAAAGTTCAGATACCAGTATTTCATAAGCAACTTACTATCTTCTTCAGTGAGCGACTCGTTTTCAGACGAAAACGCTCACTGGAGCAGATGGTAAATTCTATCGTAATACCGGTATCCGAACTTTTCTTATACCGTGGTTGAATTAGAGGAAATCTTTCGATTGCTTTGATTCAGTAGAGTTAATCAACCAAATTGGCTCACAACCTGGGTTGCCATGTGCCCAGATTTGTATGTAAAAGATATAGGACAGACACAGACTATGCCCTGATTTTTGCTCAGAGTGTCTAGATTTTACAGACTTTCAAAACTGAGATGAAATCAATATTCATGATTGGGATATGATCTATAAGTGCCCATCTGGCATCCCTGCTCACAACACATATTAGAATGAAAGATCGTTAAAATGGTTATCTGAAGTCGGTTTAAATCGAATACGGTTAACAGATCGCAATGTTCGCAGATTCTGAAGACGATTTCACTAAATTTGTTCTCCCGCACGGGGTTCAAGTGCCAGCCATGTTGTTTACTGAATCATAAGTGTAACTAGATTGTTAAAATTCAGATGGTGTATCCAATATTGTTGCTGGCAACGGTTTGCATGCGTTGAGAACAAAAAGTTTTATACGACTTTTTGAAAATTTACATACATGAAACGTATAAAAAAGGTGTTTTCCGAGCGAAAACCCAAGAAATATCAGTACTTATGAAAATACGTTTGCTATGCAAGAAAAGACATACCTAGAGCAAAAAAAAACAAATTATTTGAGTTTATCTTAAAATCAGAAATATGATATGATATATGATATCTGAACGATTACATATCATCTTTTTGTTCGTTCGCACTGCCAGTCTTCCTCCTGTTGGGCAAACAACGCTTGGCCTTCTATTGTGTGGTGGTAGATGCAACTATCTGTATCTACCACTTCAAAGTAGTTGGCCCGTGCTGAACAATAATTTGATATGTGATGAAAATGCTTCTAAATAAATTCTACCCGCTCATTTTCACCATTTTTCATTTCTTCAAACCTTCTATCTATTATATAAAATTCTCTTGTACTGGTGTTTGTAGTACTACTCCTCCGGAATGACCCAATCGATTCTAATGAAATTATTTTTAGAATATTCTGTTGGCATGCGAATCGGTTTATATCGAATGAAAACAACAAAAAGTCACATCAATTGTCTGTAATCATTAAATTTGTAATAAATTAAATCAAATTAAAGTCATGGCCTTCAATTTTTTCGACATTTTCTTTCTTTTGGGCGCCGGGCGGTTTGTTTTTCGTCTCCATGGTCGAGACGTCGCGAGCCAACGTCGCAAGAGGATAGTAACCATGGCATAGCATACTGATTGTGATTGGAAATATTTGGGCGCACATTTTTCAACCAAGCATAATTTCAATGCATGTGGGGGCCATATGAAGCCTAGATGTGTTTTTTTTCTTCTTGATTTCTAGATCATTTGTACAGCACAGAGTAATGAATGACGCCTAGATGTGACCCAGATTGATATTTTGCCGATAAAATCAAAATCATTTAAACTATTTTTAAAAATTAAACTTTAATTCGTGTTATTTAAAGGAGGAATTGTAGTCTGAAAAATATGAATTTAGTACTAATGTATGTTAAATACAGACCCCGTTCGTTTTTGGCAACATTCGATTTTGGCAACATCCGAACGGTTTTTAGAAACGACATTACCTTTTAGTTTTCTCTATAACAGGACCAATATAATTTAGATAAACACCAAACATACGTTTTTACGTTCAGAAATGGTGATAGAATACAACAACAAAATCAAAAGTTTGTTTTAGAAAGTTATAAAGTATTCAAAAATTACAAACAGTTGAAAAATAAAAAAATCGAAATCAAATACAATAAAAAGACAAAGAATGACAAAGTCAACTAAAAAATGATGAAGTACGACAAAAACAGGAAAAATGACAAAAAAAAACAAAGAAATGCATCAAAAGCATGGGAAAAAAAACTATAAAATTTCTAAAAATTGTCGGAAATTGCCTTAAAATAACGTAAATGATAATAAAAATAGTTATTTACGGAGATTTGAAAAAAAAAGAAAAGTGGAAAGATTTGCTTTATAATCCAATACGCATAGAAACATGTTTCAAACATGCACAAATGTGCTTTACTGAATCCTTTGAAAATTAACAGACACATGAACTGTACAAGAGCCTGTCCTTTAAAATAGATTATACAGGATTGATGTTTATGAAAAGAAGTGCAAACGTTCAACATTGACAAAAATGTATACATTATTTCTTAATTTACACCCATAGAAGAGGTTGCAAAAATCCTATGCCTATTTAGCAAATCTCTGTGCCGATAATGCGCTGAAATGTGCACTGTGCCGAAGACGGTATGTTTGAAAAACCGTAACTGGCATAAGGACTCGGCTCCCAACCAAAATGATGACCACTACATTCAAGCGAAACAAGAAAAACATTTTATGGGATTTCCTTCCTATTGGATAATTCATCCCAGAAACAAGAAAATAAAAATTAAAACCACAGCGCTGTGGTAAGATTCGAACTCAAATCACCGTCATGCCAGTCCGACATCATAACCAGTGTACTATTCGAGCTTCATGCTGGACGAGGTATATTTGTCATAGGCTTTCTGTTACCGATCAATCACAAAAAAAACGTACAACGGCGGCTTCCCGGCGTTTGGCCTCCTTTCAATGCATTCCTTTGTCTTAAGATGGAAACGGGAAAGGGAACGGGAGTGAATAAACGGGAAACCCATTGAATGAGAACTGTGCTTTGCTTACTGCCTGCTATTACATACACACGCTACATATACACAGCTGCTGAAGCCGGGCAGCTTGGCCGGTGTTGTTTGCCGGTGAATTGAAGGAATGTGTTTGTTGTTGCTATTGCTACATACACACGCACAGCTTAGCCGTGTTTGCCGGTCGATTGAATTAGAAGGATGTTTTTGTTGTTGCTTTTGCTACATTCACACGCACAGTGCTCGGTTCGCTGGCTGCCTGGTGTTGGCCGGTATTTATTTCCATCCTTCTTCGGCTTGTGATGCGATGGGGAGGGACGCGAAAACGTTTTTATTTTGTTTCATTCAGACATACGCAATTCGGTTGCCCTGGGAGGTTAATGCCGGTGGGCGCAAATCGAATCAGTGCCGGTCGCGTTATCTTCTTGTACCAATGATGCTATGAAATTGACTACACGCCATTGGCACAGAGGCTGAATTTTGGGTGTATAAAAGATAGGGCCCAAATAAACAACCTGACTAAATAAACTTATCTTTTTTTTTTAAATCGTTCACTGAAAATCTGTATACAGGTTCCCTGTTTGTTTACACAGAATTCAAGTACGGACTTAACATTAACGTGTGTTTTTGTATAACATATTTTGGCAACATAGAAGAGACTTTAGATCCACTTTTTTGTTGAATTTTTTTTTGTTATTGATATTCCAGCAGCATAATTGTTTTGGTAGCAGATGAAGAATTTTTTTTATAAGTTTTTAGTTTTTGATAGTGTTGAAAATAATATTAACTCCTGTCATTTAACACGGTGAAACAAGTGGCAACGCGCCTTTTACCATGAAATATATATTAATTTTTCTCTAAAATATTCAAAATTATTAAATATCTTTGTAAATGAAGGTCTTATGGTAAACCAGTATTCAGTGAAATTGAAGTACCAACCATTATTTTATTCTGGAGAAAAACTGCAGATATATCAATGAACGGTGATAAAAAAGACAAACAGGAACAAGTATTTTTTTTTTAAACGACCACAAACACATACAGGATCTCAATGAAACTTAATGTTTCCTCGAAGAGATTCCATTTTTTTAACTCTAAGCGTACATCTTTCGAAGATTTGATGGCAAGCATCTTACAAATGCTGAAACCACCAACTTACAGAATATGTACTATGTATGCCGTGACCGGGATGTGATCTCATGCCCGCTGGCTTAGAAGACATGAAGGCTATCCTCTACGCCACGGGCTGCGGCTAAGCATTAAATTCATTTTAAAGTCTTTTCTTTTTGAAAGAATATGAAAGATGAACTGTGATGATATCCATTTGCACTTGCCCCGATGTTTCTTTAATGAAAATAACAATTTATAGAAAAAAAGACACTTAAATGTTTTTTAAGGTTTCGAAGTAAATTTATATGAAAATTTCTAGAAAATAGAATGAATGAAATCATCGTAGCCTTAACAGATTAGTTCTTTTTGATGAACTAATTTTAATTTCCAATTGAATGTTATTGAATCTTGAAAATATCACACATTCTTAAATGAAATCGCAGATCATTTTCAACACTGTTCAGGAAATTTTTTAAATCAGACAACAATGGTTTAAATTGGCAGGTGTGTCTTTTAGGATAAAAAAAGAAATTATAAATGCTGTAATTCGGTTGAATAACAAAAAAAATAAACATATTTTTTTTCATTTCAAAACCAATCGTTTAATTGATTTATTGGGTAAATGTTCAAAGGAATTTATTTTGCATTCTTTGCTCGAACAAATAAAAAAAGGGCGAACTTTTATTTTTAGGCATGATTTTGATGAAAATATGGATATTAATAACCACTGCTTCCAAGGGTGAGGATAGTGAACAAAAATCTGTTTGAAAATGGTTTTTAAAATTTTTTCTCAAATGTTTATTATTTCTTCAGTTCTTAAAAATATACCATCCAAAGCTAAATATTCGGGAGCTAAAAGTGCTGCGCTAGGCAGAATGTTGGGAAAATATTCCAAAAATTGTGCGATATTCAAAATTCTTCTTCCATTAAGTTTCATATGCAATAAATTCCAATAAATGAGAAACTTTTGATTTCGATTTCAACCTTAAAGTGAACTCGAGCAAAGCGGAGTAAATCAACTAAATGGTATACAATAAATGAAACATAGATATAATCAACATATTTTTATTTATGGAACAAGTTTCAAAGAGTAGATTTTTGTAGCATGAGGCTTGCCAAGTCTGATGGTTACGTTGAGTGCTGAAAAAATCGAATTTGCAACGGGAAGCTGATACCTGATGTAAAATGCATATAAGATTGATTGGAGCAAATTTTTTGATAATTTATGAAAAGACCCGTAGAATTGAGTTGAAGTTCTTAGATTTGATTCCGAGATAATTAGGCGGAACAATTCGAGCAAACGGAAAATATGGATATGTAAAAAAAACTAGGACACGTTCAAGAAAGCGAGACGATTGCTTTTTTAAAGTCAAACAGCAAAGATAAAATGGAAAATAGACACCAAGTTTAACATGGTAAGACGAAGTTTACCGGGTCTGCTAGTCCATCTATATAATTTCATTATCGTAAGATTTCCCTACTAAAAAGGACATCACTTTTCACCGATATAGCCGATAAATTAAATAACATGTTTTTTTTTTTAATTTCGCTTGAATGTAAACAGTGGTCATCATATGCATCGTTTAGGGTAGGATCTCGAGTCCTTATGCCAGTAGCGCTTTTTCAAACATATCATCTTTGGCACATTGCACATTTCAGCGCATTTTCGGCACAGAGATTTGCTTTATAGGAATTGGATTTTTGCAACCTTATCTATGGATGTAAGCATAGTTGTAGTAAAAGTCAGTTGGATAAGTTGTCAGTTGGATGGATAATATAAAGTACGCACTTTTTATAATTATCTATATCAGATTTTAGAAGTTGCGCAGAGTTGCGCTTAATATGAAAACTTGAAAAATATCGAAATATTAAGCCAAATTACTAAAAAATTTTAATTTTAATTTTATAAAGTCAGGTTACAGAATACTTGAATCAAAATCAGAGTGTCCTACCCGGGATTTCCCGGTCGGGAATTCCCGGGAATTAGAAAAATTCAGGAATCCCGGGAAAAGCTTAAAATATCCCGGGAATTCCCGAAGCCAATAAAATGTTCTAAATTACTACAAATTAACCCGATCTAAATTGAAAAAATGAATCATATTGAGCAAGGAAAATGATTATTCTACCACTGACCATACTGACTGGACACTCGATTTCGTTGGTTGGATAATTTTTTCCAACACTACGCAATATCCATTCCAGAGTGCGCATCGATCGATTTGAGAAATGCTGCCCCAGGTAGAAAGTGCCATCCAACTTAAAAAAAAGACAATTTCTACGATAAAATCGGGCTAAACAGGTCAATTTTTTGAATTTGTGTACCAAGTGTCATGTCAGTGTGATCAGTGTCCTTTATGGCTTAGCATTAATTTTTTTTTCTTAAATCGGGTTAACACAAGGAATTTGATAAAACATGTTTTTCCTATCGAAAACTTAGTGCAATAGTTAAAAACGCCAAAGAATCTATAAAACCTATAATAAAACGCTACGGAAAGAATCTGAATGTTCTATTTTGCAACAGTCATCATTTAGAACCTCCGTTTAGGATACTGTTTACAATAGCAAAATCATCAGCAAAGAAATGATATATTGTTAAACAAATGGATAGTTATCTGAAAATTTACGATGTTTGATGAATAACAGTCTAACTAACTAACTTCTACGGATAGTGAGAAATTTTTCTCAATTATTTCTAATTTTGGCAGCTTGAATCAGATCGGTTTTTCGGTTAAAGTACTTTGTTTTTGGGTCTTTAGTTCGCTTATTGAATTTTTGACGCATTAAAAAAGTTTGAAATATTTTGCAATGCTAGGTACTACTTTAAATTTAATTATACCATATTGATAAGAATTCATACGCAGTAGAGGATTAAGATCTTCATGTTGAAATCTTCATTTTTAATTTTCCCGGGATCCCGGGAATTCCCAGGAAAAGGATCGTCAGATTTCCCGATTAACGGGAACCCTAAAATGGCCGGGAAATGAACACTCTAATCTAAATAACATATAAGATATTAGAATCTTAGTACAGTTCGTTCTTTCTACAGTACAGAAATTGATCTTTCGAATGTGCTTAACGTTATAGCGGTCCCTTTTGGATAAAAACAAGTATTGCAGATTTGTTTTTGATTGATTTTGCAAAAGCTTTCGATCGTGTTTTGCTTTCAAAATTCATCCTACGGTTGATTCTAGATACATGAAATTTTCTGACTTTTCCTAAAATTAGAAGATCTACAATTTCTCAATTTGAGATTTTTGAATAAGATAATCAGGTTTACCCGGCAAAAAAGAAGGCAATTAGCCGGTTTTGGTCTATATGCCTGGGATAACTGTTTTGGATATAATTCTTGATTACTGTTTTTGATTATATGTGGTAAAAGTAAAAAAGTCACTTAAAATGGGTGTTTTGCATATCGATTTTTGCTTGACGCTTTTCGTTCTACTACGTACTACTCTAATCAATTGTATTATTTTTCAAACAATATTATAAGAAATATTAAACAACCCCTTGATAAACTCGAGAATATGAAATCTGCATGTTTGGTCCATTTTATTTCCAGTGAGCTCTCATTGTATGCGTTTTCGCGGTTCTAAACGTGGTCAAAAAATAAGAACAACAAAAAATTTATTTTGGTGTTTTAACAAAATCAATCAGTTTTAAGCCCAGTTTTATGAATATGAACTGATTATTCAGTTAAAAAATGGTTATCAGGAAGAAAGTCAAGAATTTTCCAGTTTTTCTAAAATTCCTATTTACGGTGTATTATATTGGAAACTTAAATTTTTTTTACAATTAATGAATCTTTTAATCAGCTTAAGTTGAGCTGACATAGTGAAACTTCATTATTTGTACCGAAAAGGTGGATCTTTGTCCCAAAACACCATCTTATTCGGCCATTTTGCCTTTCAGCTCAATTTTTAGACGCCATCAATTTTTTTTCTTTATGCATAGACAGTGCATATTAGATCGCTGCCATTTTTCTATGGAAATTTAACATTCTCAAACCACCCATAGTTTTTTTTTATTGTTTTTGCTGCCAGAAATAGCATAACAAATTTTGGAAGCGATTCATTTAATCCTGAATAAGCGCAACGAGTTTAAATTTTGTATGGAAGTGAAGTGAAGTGAAGTTCCAAAACATTAAAATTTAAATAAAAAGTATTTCTTGATTCTTGCAGTACAATTCATGTAAATAAAGCACAAACCTAACTTGAACCCCAGAAAAGAAATACAACTTTATATTTTTTTTTTAATTTAGCGTTTTTTACTGCTTAATTCAAAGCTGTGTAACCGTAGGATGAGAATAAAAATTTTAAAAACTGCTTTGCATTGCCAGGGTATTCATTGAATTTAATAATATTTGCAAAATCATTTCATGAAACTATTCTGACAGCTCTAACAAGCCAACTCTACCATTTTTAAATACTTTTCAATGGAGTCAGATCTTTTACTTGGTAATGGCTATAACTTTTTTCATGAAATGCTTAGCTACTTGTCATGCAAGCGAAAACTTAAGCTAAAGATTAGTGAAAACCAAAAATCAAAGACCAACTTCATTTCAAGTGTACTGTAAAATTCTGGATGAGTTAATGTGCAAATCTTCTTCGGCATCAATTTCCACACAAAATTAAAAGGCGTTGCCAGATTGCTTGGATTTATCCGGGTTTGCCCGGATATTTATTATAAAATTTGGGAACAGTCCGGCCCGGCCCGCTTGCCCAGATTTTATTTTAAAAATGCCCGGATTTGTTCACTTTATTTGACAAATCTAAAAAAAATTGTTTTAAATATTTTTTTTATGCCTCCAAAACTTAATATTTCAGCAAGTTTTATGTAAATAATAATGAGGATTTATTGGAAGTCTTTAACACGATTTTTAATCTGTCGATGGATTCATGTAAAAAAAAAGGTTTTTTTCATTTATATTGTGTAATTTCTGGTTTTACCAAATTTTCCCGGATATTGCATGGATTTTTGGTCGTCAATTTGGAAATCAAATGCCCGGATATGGCCAGGTTTTTATTTTAAATTGCTAAGATTTGTCCATCCGGGTACGTGCTGAAAAAAATCTGGCAGTAATCCGGTTCTATGTACCGTCTTTTTTTTCTGAGTATACTTTCGTTGGATCAGAAATAGGTTCTTCAAGGAACGATATAAGGTCCGTTATATTTCTAGCTTTTCATAAACTCTCTTCTATCTGTTTTCCAGCACTGCTCAATTCATCTATTTACAGATGATGTCCTAATTTATCTCTCTGAAAAAAATATTCCAAACTTGAACAAATTTTGTTGCAAATTCAATCAGGATTTTTATTAAATTAAAATAGAGTCTGATGTAATGTTAACAATAAACTCCTTTTTCGGCCTTCTTTTCCGGTAGTAGGTACATAGGAGAAAACTGTACAAGACGTATCAGCGGGGTAAGACGGCCCATGTCATTCTTTCTCAAATATACACTAACCTACGGCTTCGAATGATGTTTTTCTTCATTTTTATTGTAACAAACAAGCTTTTTCATCATTCAATGATAACAAGTTCACAAAATCTACTTTAGTTCTTAGAAACATAGGAATTAATGGAATCAGCGTGAAACTTGTTATTTTTCAAAAGTATCATATAAGGTTTTATGGTAAAACAGCCTGCGCAATCTGATCATACTACAGCTTATCGTTTTTCCACTCCTGTGCACTTTCGGAGGACTATAAATATTTTGTAATATTTTATTAACTTCCAACAAATTTTATCAAAAATCAATCATATGAAAATTGGGCAGAATGCCCACAAGACCACGTGTTTTACGCTCAAATTTTGAATGCTGTTCACTTTTGAGAAAACCCGAATATCAAAACAAAATGCCATTTTTTTTCATTTGCTGACTCCCAAATTACGGTAACAATGCATAGTTATAACATATTTCGAGTTCGAGTTAAAACGGTGCACCAATATTCGACTCGAAAAAAATATCGGCCGTCATGTTTGCCGCGATATCACTTTATCAGTCAAAAA
Source organism: Uranotaenia lowii (assembly GCF_029784155.1). Classification (NCBI taxonomy): domain Eukaryota; kingdom Metazoa; phylum Arthropoda; class Insecta; order Diptera; family Culicidae; genus Uranotaenia; species Uranotaenia lowii. The sequence goes on from NC_073692.1 coordinate 418,341,651, forward strand.
AATTTAATTTTGTTGCCTACTTTAAGGCGTTTTATCTATAAGGATATAAAAAAGTGTATTTTGAAAAGCGAAATTTTCGATGAGTTTAGCAATACTAAATGATTTTAAGCCAAAGAATGGTTGTTTACAAAAATACGATGAACATTTTAAACATTTGGTGTTTCAATAATTACATTCCGTATAATTATTGTTCTATTTCTTACCACCCATCCTGTTTGGCGCGTTCCGCCACTTGTTTTGGCGTTCTACCCCGCGATTTGTTTTTTAGCTGTTTAAGTTTTTTAACAAAAATATTGTCAAAATTGTGTTTTTATCATATTTTTTCTTTTCGATAATACGTAAATTTGACCCCTGAATCGTCTGCAACTTTCAATTTGGTTCTTAAATGATTGGTATCGCTGTAAATAGCAATTATGCTTAGCTTGTGCGTCTTGTACAGTTTTACCCTAAATATTCTCATAAATTTTTCAAAAATCAGTTTTCAACGACACAATTATTCAATATGTAGACCACGCTGAAAACTTTGGAGTCATTTTCGATCGAGATCTTTCTTGGAACCTTCATATAAATGCCCATTGCTGTAAAATCTATAGTGTAATCCAAAGATTTGACCTAATGACGAATTACCTGAATGTTTAAACTCAACTTAAACATTTCAAGACCTATGTTTTCCCCTTGTCCATTTATGGAGGTTTTCTGTATGCTTATATTCCGTAAATAGGATACGCATTGCTATAGTAAAATTGCTACATAAAATCGCATTTATAATGATAAAGGTCGAAGAAATTGTTACTCGAAGTCGGACTAAGTGGGTTGAATTGTATATGATAAAAAGTCCGTCATGTTTGCCGATTTTGAAGACGATTTCTTTCTTTTTTTCTCTCGCGTGGGTCAAGTGAGAGAAGAGCTTTGTTGTTCTCTCCGCGACCAACAGGTTACTAAAATTCTGATATTGAATTTGCAAGAATTGTCCAATGACAGAAACAGAAAATATTGTCGCTGGCAACGTTTCGCATGGGTTGAGAGAAAACACTTGAACTCTTTGCATTATGAATAAGGTGTCGAATATCGTCCAATTCGTATACTCTTATCGCTTTAGCCAGAATTTGAAAATATGTACATATGTATGTATATTGCCTCCACTATGGTAGGTAAACGCTGATTTTTCGAGATTCATACGATCATTCTGTAATGAATATGAAACGTATAACAAAGTTGTTTAGAAATATACCTACAAAAATGTTTGCTGGGTCATTCATGCGTGAGCCACGATTTTTATTGCTCATGTTTCTCACGTGTGTCACACTTGCAAAAATTACTAAACGATTGTTCCTTAGATAACTTTCATAGATAAGGAACTCTCGAACTGGAAATATTGTTATCACTTCGCATAGTTCGACTTGCTACGGTAGATCCTTCTTCGTTGAACTATTGTAAGTTGGAACAAACTTCCTCTAAATTTAAAAACATTTCAAAACAAATCAGATTACGAAAGATGTTTGCTGGAGGAATTCGTGGAGATAAATGGCATTAAAAATGTGAAATGAATTAAGTACGATTTGTTTAGAAGAAAATACGAGAAGCGAACCGATCACATTGTAACAATAAAAAAGTCTGTAATCTTACGTTGCAAGAATAAAATAAAGTTATAAATAACAATAATAAATAACAACTGGTTTTTTTATGAAAATTTGTAATTTGAAACTCACATTTGTAGGATACAGATGTAAAGTACGATGCAGCGTCTCAAAATACGGATACTTAATTCGTTTTGATTAACCTATTCTTGACAATGAGTATTCTTGGAGTAGTGTGTAAATATCGTTTATGGAGGGAGAAACAAAAAACGATATGATTCCTAAGAGGCAGTCGATTAACGAATTTTGGCGTGAAGGGACGCGAGTGCTTCAAACAAATGTGTGTTGTCCGGAAGATGCTTTCGAAGAATCCGACAACATTTTGCGTGAAAAATTTAATCAAAAATCTATGACATCGTAAATATTTCTGGATAATTGATTCTGTGATATTCTAAAAATGACTTAACAAAAGGCGGCCAGACATTCGAGTATGTATAACTATCGTGTCAATGAGCAGGAATAAAAGAACCGACCAGAATATGTAGATTGTGCTAATTTTGCTGTCAACAGGATGTAGGAATGAATCATTTATTTTTGGCGTTCTTTCAACGTTTTATGATAAGTGCTCGTTGCTCGAACAAATAATTTTTAGATACAATTAAGAGAGATATTTGAGTTAATTTTATCTTCAATTCTGTTCGACTGCTGATCGTAATAATAAACACTTCTTGGTTTTTATAAGGTTCTTTTGAAAAACTAAATTGGCAATGCTTTGAAGTTCCGTTCTTGAAAAGCGATGTAACCGTTGTTATAAAAGGTATAAGTTCTTTTTTTCAAATATTTTAAATTGTTATAGGTGAGCTGTTGTGTATGTTGTTAAATTTAAGGGAAATAGGGAAAATTACATGTATTAGCTAGTTTGGTTGAAATTTTGAATAACAAGTACACATTATTGTTAGTTTATAATCAGGCGGGCTTCAGCGGGGGTGTTCAACAAAATGTTCATAGTAGTATGAACAAGTAGGGGTGGTTCGCCATGTTGGGTGGCATAACTATTGAAGAAATGGTAAAAGGGAGGGATGAAGATGACCTAGCTTCCGCTGTAGGTCATTTTCATTTTGGCGTTCGTGTGTGAATGTTGTGAGTGTCTAAAAAAATAGAAAGTACGGTTTATGTGGCATTTCCGGTTGAGATCAACGTAGATCATTCAGGTAATGGTGACCTATTAAAGCTAAAGTTAATTCCCGTAGTGACATTTTTGCTCGATTACAGGACCTTGTATTCTTGGATCGATTTTTCGATCGCAAAAACGTCCTCCGAGACCTCACACGAGCACGCGATTCAGCCTAGGTAGTCTTTAACTGCCTACGTCTTATCCGTAAAAGACCCGACTCTCTGGTTCCGTGGAACCATCATTGTAAAGGAGAGAAGTCTCAGGCCCGACGGGCCTTAATTTTAAGGAGACCCCCTCTCGGCGCTACCAATACGGCCTTGCTGTGGTCCGCCGATAGTGTCAAAGAGGGAAGACGCCAGTGCTTACCATTTCTGGTGCCCAAAAGCTACAAATTGGGTACACATCGCCACAGTCACCATAGTTACCTGAGAAACAACAGAGCTCAATACAGCAGTTCCACGACCAGTATCCTGCAAGCGCGCCAACGAGAAAAATCCGTCGACGGTATGTACACCCTCAAAATCCAGTGAAGCTACCCCTGAACCACACCCACACCCACACCCACACCCACACTTCAGTAAAAATAAAAACCCAGATCCAAAGTTAATTTTCCGAATTCTCATTGAGCAAGAAACTCCACAGTTTGCCTCTTAAAATTTGCTCCGCGTTCCCTCCGTTTACCCAGTAGTAGGCCGACCTTGAGACACAGTTCAGGGGTCTCCTGCTGCTGAGCAAGTTCCCGGGAGTATTGGGCCAGTAGGTTTTAACGATTATAGAATGTCTCGATGTGAAATAAGTAAATAAATCGTTCTTCATTGAAAGCATTTCTTGGAAGCCACACTTTGCTATTTTATTATTAAAATATTTCTCTAAACCAGTATAATCGAATTAATACAGTAGTTTCCTAAAAACGCAAATTAAATTGTGGTGACAATTATCATGTCAATTTATTAAACTTACACAAAACGTTAACGAGAAGCTTCTAATTTTTTCGTTAGAATTTATGCGAAATGAATGTTTTATAGACTCAAAAAGATGTCTTTTTTTTGAGTGATCGACATGTTTTAAAAGAATATTGTTAAATCGGATTTTATGTGAACCTGGGATCCTAGGTCTTTGAGGTCGATTATCATATAAGTATTGGATAATCACAATAATAAGAAACTGCCAATTTTGTTGCTGTGAGGTCTTAAAATAAGGTTGTTGAAATTATTTAATAATCGTCGAACAAATTATTAGTTTTTTTTTCAAGTGAAAAATATTCGATCATCACTCCCTCTGTCTCACGTTGGCATCCGGGATAGGTACACGAATTTGAATAATGAACCTCCTCTATCGTTAATGATGCTGATGACGGCGTGGCTGGTGTTGCTGTTGATATTGTGAATATTTTTTGATGTTATTGGCATGTATGCTGCCTTCTGGCATGGAACCGGCAATGTTGCATGTTCTTGTTGCTGATTTTGTTGGTGGTACCAATAATGATGACGACGGATTCACGTTGTTCTGATTGGAACCAAACGGCGGAAAAGAGGAGCAGATACCAAGCCAAGCTAACGGAAAAATACCTTTTCGCCGGATTGGTGGCTGGAAAATGCCATCGCCGCCTGTGTGTAGAGTAAGGTTGCCAGAATTTTTTCCACTCCCATCCGGGCCTAGCAATTCCGGGCATTTTTTCAAAAAAACCTGGCAAAATCCGGGCATGGATTTCAATTTTTCAAATCCAAAAACCGGGCAATAACCGGGCAAAATTTAGGTGTTATTATACATAAAAGCCAAAAAAAAAATGCAAAAAAAAATTAATTAATATTTTATTAATGTAATTGCAGACTTCCAAAAACTTTTTGCAACACTTAAATATTTAAAGGTTTATAAAAGTAAATCAGCGAAATTATTTGAAACAACCGTTGAAAATGTCCATACCGTTAATCGATTTTGCTGAAACTTACTCAAAAACTTTGAGTTTTTGGTTTCTTTGTGAAAATTGTGAAAAAATCCGGGCAATATCCGGACTTTTTTCACGATATCCGGGCAACCGGGCCGGACCGGACTTTCTTGGAATTTTGCATCAAATATCCGGGCAAACCCGGATAAAACCGGGCAATCTGGCAAGCTTAGTGTAGAGCATCATATGTAGGCGGTATGACGTTGAGTTGGGAAGCCCATGATTATGAACAAACCAATACGCGCACGAACATAAACCCACCCCCACCCACTCAAACACATCCGCACATTCCACCCCATTGTGGAGCATCCCCATAAAAGCTTGTCAATCATCGTGTTTTATGTGTCGGCAGTTGATTTATAAAATGGGTTATTATTAGTTGAGTGCAGCGTCGAACTGTCGTGACAACATAATCAGCCAATTTGTTCGGCGTGCATATTTGAAACGGGGAGCTGCGACGCGACATGGAATGGAAACATGGGGTGGGAATTCTGTTTCAGAACATATCGAATGTTGTGCGGTCGCTTTGGAATGGATGATTAGTTTCGAGAATTTCTTTATTCTGAAGCCTCCTGCTTCACATGACACTAATGAAATCTAAAATTGTTCGGAAATTTTAATCAGCGCCGTGTTCATTTATGCCGTATGCCAATTCGCTGGACAGCTGTTCTGAAATAAATGAAACCTCGCTAAGCTTTTGTTGTACGATTTTTTTGTGGATTTCGATTACAGTTGAGAGTTAGGAACTGGAATACAGTTCTGAATATGAGGTTTCTGAATTTATTAGTTTTATTTTGAGCCAATCAAAAATGGAAGGTGAAAGTTGATAAATTTAAAAATAAGTGTTGATGTTTTTTTAACATCACGTTGCACTTTGCAAATGCACAGAATGTGATAGAAGTGCTGAAATAGTTAGCTATCGTGTTTGCAAATCTCTGTGAATGAATCAACAAATGAAATAACAGATGAAGCAATATTTTTGGCAAACCGAGTATTTTTGGATGACGGGCATTTTTAGAGAAGAAGTATTTTGGAAAACGTGCGTGTCAATAAACATGATCTGAAACATGGTCCAGAATTGGCTGTTCTAATTTTGTTATCCAGAATCAAGTAGGAGTCATTTATTCTGGTGCCCTTTCTATGGCTTAAAATTTGTGTTGGTTGACCTAATGGAACAAATTATTTTAGGAAACCAGTTAACAGATATTTTTGCTTTGAACCCTTCTGATGACTGAAGAAAATATCTATTCCAAGGTTCGTATCGCAACTGAAAGACAGCGAAATATTTTGAGATCACAGCCTAGGACAAGATGCTGGCGAAGGTGTTTTATTCAAAGACAAATTAATTGTTTTTTTTTATTTTTAATAAGATTTCAACCAGGGCCAGATTAAGCCATCGGGAGGCCTGAGGTTATTTTTCTAGAAGGGCCTTACGAATAATTTTTTTTATTATTCAGACTTATCGAAATTGAAAACTACTGGTATTTTAAAAATAATTTATTTAATAACTCCATCAGTAACTCAAACTTTCTAGTTAAGAAAAAATCAAAAATATACATAATAATATTTCTATTTCTTCCCTCATAACAATAAGAAAATGACATTATGATTTCATACTAAGAATCTAAAATTTCAAAAAATGACCAAAAGAAGTAAATTCAAATCAAAGAGAGATACGGATATAAGGATACAAGAGTTTGATTTGAACACCGAAATCAGATTTTATTCAGAACCACAATTCAGAGTCTTAAATTAAAATGAAATCTTCAAATCTTTATTTGGGGCTTGTGATATAGCTCAGTTGGCAAGTCAGTTGCTTTCTGAGCCGATGTCCGTGAGTTCGAGCCCAAGAGTAAACATCGATAACAGTTGTACCGGATAAATTTTTCAATGACTTGTTCGCCAACTTCATCGTTGATATAAGTCGCGAATGACATAAAGATGTTAAAACGACTATAATCGAAAAAAAAAATCTTTATTTGAATAGCAAATAAGAATGGCAATTCATATAAAAACTTGAGAAACAAAGTAACAATCAGATTCATAAAAAAAGTTACTTAATTTTAAATTCAAAATTTTAAGTTTGTTTCAATTTCATATTCATAAACATAAAAAAAATCATTTTTGTGTAATGTGTTGAAAGTCTAAAAATATGATGCGGATTTCAAATTTCACATCGAATATTTGAAACACAAACATTTATGAAACAGTTGTTTTAAATGTTACAAAACATAAATTTTAAAACATATCAGAATGTAGATTAGATGTTCAAAACACATACTCAGTAATCATCCAATAAATCAAAAGAGTTTCAACATAGATCTCGAGCTCCTATAATTGAGAAACCATGAATCTTTAAAATACAATACAAGACTTGAAAATGTTAAAGAATAGACTCTTTATTTGTTTCGAAAACAATTTGATAATTATAATGATATGTTTTTCATACAATTTCTTATCTATTTATTTACAGTTTTAAAATATCATGTACAAATTTATTTATTTTTTAATGATTGATTCGCTCAACGTAATGAATGCTGGCCAATAGTTTGGGATCACCCCCTTACTTGAAAAAAACTTTGCTTTTAATGAAAAATCTCATGCAAACGTTTGAAAACTTAAAGTGTTTCATAAATGTGTGACGCCATTACACATATAAAACCAATTGCAGTAATTTACGGTTTTGTTTGAAATAAATTTTACTATTTTTCTGTCAAAAACGCGTTTATAATAAAACGCATAAAAGTGCTGCATACTTTTAGGGGTAAAAAAAATACTAACAACATCTTCTAGCTGAAATCATTAAAATAAATATTTGGATGGATTTTTTTTTTAAATTCGTTTATTTGAAACGGCTCATACAAATTAGTTTAACGGAGCCGGGAGACCATTATTTTAATTTACATAGCTTTTTTCACATGGCTTTTTTCACAATGTTTTCCATTTTTCTTTTTTAAAGATTCAAGTATTGAGTTCATCGTTCATTATTCAAAACTACGATAGACAAAAAAGAAAAGGAAAAAGAAGAAAGGGATACTTCAACGCGGAGATCGATAGATTTAAGAAAAAGGTATAATTCGAACATATAGTCTAGGTCTACCACAGCCAACACATCCCTTACTGGAACATTAAGTGGTTTACCTCGGGCCCGAAGGGAATCAATCAAATTTGCTCTGGCGATAAGATGGTCCTCACACGACCAAACAATATGCTCGATGTCATGGTAACCCTGGCCACAACGACACAAAAATTTGGATGGATGAAATTGTGATGTTAACAAACGCTCGATGCAAAAGGATCATATTTCAGCATATCGAAACGAGATCTACAAGGTGACACTTTGATTTGCATTTTGTTGCATCGGAATTTTAGAAATATTAGTTTAAAAAAAAGTGATTGTATGAAAAATATTTACATCAAAAATATTGGTAAAGGATAGTGGAACCAATATAAAATTTGCAGGTTAATTAAAAAAATCCGTAAAACTGAGTATAGTTTTTCACGGCATCGAAAAATGTAAAAAGTGTTTGTGTATCTTTTGATAGTTTTTTTTTGTTAATTTTCTTTGGGAATCAAAATTTTATTACTTCAGAGTTAAATTTCGTTAGTTTAATATGCAGCACCTTCTTGTTTTTTTTTATATTTGGTTAAGTTACCAAAAAAAGTTTAACATATGGTATGGTATGTCTGGCCCTAACGACATAATTGCGGAAAAATATTTCTAGGAAGCTACCTCTCTGCGTAATTTTTTTTTTAACTTCGTCAATGTAATGTCCCATCTACCTTTAATAATTGAATGCATAAGCTTTTTGGTAATTTTCAAACGTCTGATTCTGTGAGAGCGAATCAAAACTATTTTACAGAACACTGAAAGCTTGATCTTTAACTAAACTTTACCTCTTCTCGAACCTGATAAATAAAGGCAGTTGAATTCTGAAGTCAAAAGAACAAGACGTGTTTCACTACTATCCGCTTCTCCGTGAGCCCGAATAAGGTCTAGAGCACATTGTCCAGGGTTAGGGACATAACAGATTCAACATTTTTTTCAAGCCATGTGCTCACAGTGGTCCTTGACGGAACTTTACCGTAACAAAATTAATTGCGAAGTTACTATAAGAGATAGACAAATGGTGTCTTCAGTAAAAATGCTAATCAAACAATGCGCTTTAATATCTTAAATCAAATATAACTGCGTATTATGTTTGCATGATTTTCGCATAAAACTTTTTCCAGTGAACAGATAGAGCTAAACTGTCTTCTACAAAGTTGTAGTCAACAATTGTATAGACAGCTTTATCAAAGACATCTCATACATCTGGCATTTTGTAAGCGAGTTTTGATTTTTTGAATATTAAAATGTTATGGTGTTTCGGTAACCGGTATTCTGCCTCTAACTTTTAAAAATGAGTGAATTTGTATTGATAATTTACAAACTTTGGATTTTTTTTTTCTCGAGTTTAAAAAATAATCTTTCTCGCATAATTTCACAATCAAATATCTTATACTTGAATTAAAGAATGCCAGCATAAAAAATTTTTTTTGGTTTACACCAATCCGAGATATGACAGTTTAAAAAGTACAAATTTGCGCGTCGAGAGAAAAATTGGCGAATTTTTGATTCATTCAAATGCTTAGAAAAATCTTTATTGTATGAATTCATTCACAAAAGTAAGAGCTAGAATTTTTCTTTCGACACAACATACCATTTTTTATTCAAAAAATCATACTCGCTTACGAAATGTCAGATATATGTGATGTCTTTCATTAAGTTGGCTCAAAAATTGTTGACTACAACTTTGTAGAAGTAAGTTAGGCTCTATTGGTTCACTGGAAAAGTTTTTATGCGTAAATCATGCAAAAATGACACGCCCTAATATTTGTCTTAGAATAATCAAAGCGCATGGTTTGGTGAGCATTTTTGCTGAATTTAAATAATAAATTTTATCACGATAAAGTTCCGTTCTGGATCACTGTGCATTATATTCGAAAAGTAATGCATTTTACCCCAGATGACAATATCTGCCAATGCTAAGTCAAAGTCAAAATTGTTCAAAATGTTGAGATCATTTATGTAAGAACTCAAAAACGTTTGTGAGCGATGGAAGATAAAGTTACAATTATATGAAAAACATATTTCAAAAAATTGTGGAGTCTCCTATGAAAGGTTGCTAAAAACTCTGTTTGGAAAAATTAATTCTACACTTATATGAATTAATCAAAAAAAAACTGTAACGATTTTTAGTGCCCCCATTGCATTTTTTTTGTTGCAAAGTCATGTCAATTATAAACAAACTATATACTTTTAAAAATTTCAACAAACTTTCAATGATAAGTGTGAATTATTCGAGTTTCACAGTGACAAAAAATTATTTAAATTTAAAAATAGGTACCTACAAACAGAATTCCGAAAATCTGAGCAATCTGTTGAAAATTTTCAAATTTTTGTGATTTCGACCACGTCGGGTTTTTGATGTGGGTGTCCAAAATTAATTTTTGCTTCGCGGCTTCCATTACGTATAACTTCATTGGAACACAACAAATCGTTATGAAATTTTCAGCACTGATAGAGGAAATATTTCCGAACAAAGTACTCTCAAAACATTTCAGATCCAACAATTAGGAGCACTATGGTATAATAAACAGTGCGTCCAGATTTTGGATGCATGGATGGCATGCTTTAGTCAAAAAAAATTTGTCCAAAAAACATGTTTACACCAGCAGTGTTGGTATGATTGCAAAAACTATATAAATAAGGCTTGGCCAAAATTTTAAGAGTCTATTCATTTTTGTTTGAAGGAGTTCAAGAAAAAAAAATTCACTTATTAAAAAACAAATAATTTGAATCTAAATCAACGCAAAACAATTCTAATGAATAGGATTCCGACCAAAACGCGAAAATAGACTCAAACTCCGGACTCGTTGCATAACAGCAAAAGGTTCGCTTTTAAAGTGACTTTATAACCGCATTCACCAAACAGCTTTCCATTTTGTGCAGTATCGGCGCCATTCAATGGAAGAAGGTGGAACCTTCCCACCTGAATGTTTGACATGTCCGATGCCAGTCAGTGCAGTGTGCGCTTTTTGTGCAATCAAATTGGTCAGTTTTTCCATTCCCTGTCCAGGTCCAGGTGGTGCCTGGTCCACTTTTCCGAATGGCGGCAGTCTATTGATGCACCATTCCATGAATGGAGTTCAATTCGAGTTTGAATTGGATCCTACCCACACACTCTCCTATTGCATTCAACCGATCCCCTAGTTCCCGTAAAAGGGGACTGTCACAATCGTTTGGGACGGTTTTACGTGGAAAATCTTAGCTGAATGGAAATTTTTACAAATAATTCAAACAAAACGATGAAAAGCGTTGATTTGGAATGGAATCCATTATGAGGATAGCTCCCAGCTTTTCTCAACAAATCGATGAATTTGTAGAGAATTGAAACAAAATTGTTAGATGAATTCATTATTCTTAAAAGAATTAGAACTCACATTTGAGGATGTTCTTCACCATCCTTTTATAGGTTTCAACTTCAGTTTTTGTGCCTAAATCTCAACCCCTTTCATCATTTTCTCATGGCGGTGGAAAAAAAATTGTTTTCTCCAAAGGTTGTTGATCAGCTCGGGCACAAAAATCTCTGGTGCGAAACCCAAATCTCGAACCCTGTCATTTCTGTATGAATCAGTTTTTTTTTCCTTTTTCTGTGGGTCCGTGATTTATCACCATCCGTTGGGAGTGATCGAAAAACATAACCCGCCCGATGGAAAGATTTTCCATTAGCGCGAACATCGGGGGAAAAATCCACCCACATGACCCACTGGCATACAGAGAGACCCACACACACACACACATGAGCTCACTCATTCCCATTTGAAAAAAGTAATGACGAGTTCCCCGACTCAGTTTCTCAGCTGGCGCATCACGGTAAATGATTGATGAATCAGGTCTCAGGTTTGGTGGTGTTTTCACTTCAATTCTTTGTAATTTTTTCTCTTGCATTGCTCACCCATCTTTCGGAGCGATTTTTTTTTATTAACATGAGTGAAAAAAGCTTCCTCGTCTCCATATCGAGGTTTTTGGGAAGCGGAATTCCGATTTTTTTTGTTATCTGTTGCCAATGTGGGTTGAAATCCTTATAGGATATTCACGCATTTTTCCGCTACACATTCCCCTGATCGTTCAGTATTTTCCAACAACCCAATGATTGGAAGTTAACGAAACAGTAGGGCTAGATGGAAATGTTTACCAGAAGTTTGCAGGATTATCCATTTCAAAACATTTTTTATCTTATTGACAAAAAGGAAACATTCATCAATATGTTTATTGATTGATAGGTATAATATTGCTTATACAAAATAAACGCTATAGTTTTATTTTGAAAAGTGTCTAGCGATGTTACAGTCTTCATACCCAAGAAATAATTTATATTATGAAATACTTTCTCAAATACTTATTTACTTTTTCAAATACTTATTTTTTGGTATTATTAGTCCCCCCCACAATCATGGGTCACACACAATCATTAGTCACCGATCATTAAAACTTCTGATATCTACTAAACTAAAAGAAATAATTTCATATTATTATTTTTAGTTAATCGACAATATCATCCAAATGCATTAAAAAATTATTTGAGCCTTTGATAACAGTAAAATTGTTGTTTGAATACTTTTTATCATAGGTGAACTATAAGCTGTTGAACTACCGCATAAAATTCCAATGCTATAAGGTTGACATCTTAAACCATTAAGCCCCTTATGCGGATATTTCAAAGATTCCAGTCAAATGAATTGGTCCAATATAAGCACAATGGACTAGTTTACATTTCCCAAGTAAAACTGAGCGAATGAAATGCGAAAATTCAATCATATTTTTCAAAATAAAAGTGACCCATATTTATTACAGAATCCACCAAGTTCCACACAATCATGGGTCACTTTTTTGCAAGCAAAACAAAACATTTCTTGGTTGCTAGCTCAACCCAATTGCCCCTTGTATGTATACAAGCAAAGAATGCCCCTGAATGTTTGTCAGAAACTTGTTAATTTTCATGTTGATATTCGGTTGTTGCCATGGGCTTCTATGTGACTAATAATTATGAAAAATTTGACCAATAATTGTTACAGGCAACAATTTTGAACCATAATTGTAGTTTTGAAAAACGTTGATTTGTTCGGTAAATTATGTTTTTTTTTACAAAATTAAAAATAAAAACATATTTGAATTCAAAGAGGAAGTATTTAATGATTGAAATTCATGCAAAGCTTGATATTTGATAAACTAACACACGAATAAACGAATATCTTGTGGTGAAAGCATACGTTAATTGACTAATGATTGTGGGGGGAACGCATTGGTATATAAAATACTTATTTTAAAAATCTGCAAGTTTAACAACATGTAACAGGCGTATATTCTCACGATTGTCCACCGAATCATTAAAATCAATTTAGAATCTAATATCCTCTAATTTATTACTAAAATTGAAACAAAAAAAAAATCGTTCATGTCATTATATATGTTATGATGAAACGAAGAATATCAAGAAACCAATTTCAGCCTCATTTAAATGTTTTCCTTATTCTTCTCAATGCTCAACATTCCATTTAACATGGTTTTGATAAATTATACAAAGCCACAACATTTACAATTTTCATGTTTGCATTGAATTTAAAACGTTTATTTAACAAATTGGATGCCCTGAATATAAATATGCAATTTTTCTATCAGCTTTTGTCATTGAAATATCACTTGAAAATAGGTAAACACTTTTTTGACCAAGCTTTAAGTCAAAATCATTACGAAAAAAAAGTTTTAAATCAGTTATCAACTTTCCTCAAGATTTCAAATAATTTTGAGTTCGGCGAAAAAAGTTAGAGAAGTTTTAGATTTCTTACTTTTCCTCATTTCGTGAATTTTTAAAGTAGTTTTAAACCAAATTGAATTTTAGATAGTTTTGGAGGATAAATCTAACAGTTTTGCAAGTTTTAACAAGTTTCTAAATTGAAATCAAGTTCGCTTCCAACTTTCTGCAGTCATGCATAAAATACATGACATGAAAATATAATGATATTTTTCCAAATTTTATAAACCTGTTGAATTTTACTTTTTTAGATCTTGCATCATCATTATCAAAATGTTATTCCTTAATTGAATGAACTATAATCAACAAAACCAAAATCAGATTTTTTCTCAAATGTACGTTCGATAGTTAATCAGTTATCAATGATTAATTAATCTTGAATCTGACACATTTCAAAACTCCGATTCACTGAAACTAAATATGATGTTAAAATTTGACAAAATATTCAAGTTCAGGACGTAAAATCTACCAAATCAATCATCATATCATGAGCACTAAAATGCTTCTCCATTAAGTTGTTAATTAAATTCTATTAATAACTTTTTATATAAGTTTACCGAATTTTAAAGTCAAACTATTAAAATCATTTTGAACTTTTTTTTTTGAAAAGTTTGTCTTTGCTATGCAATTCAAAATTTTTGGTGTTAAAAAAACATAAACCTTAAAAATTCTCACTATAAAAAATTCTGTTTTTTTAAACTCATAAAACTTCATCAGAATTTTTCATTCAATCTTTAAGAAATGTAAAAATAAAATGAATAATAAACACCAATTATTATTATTTTTCTAACAATAAATAATGGTTAATTAATTACCTGATCTGACATTTATTTAAGTAATCAAATTGTTATCTAAATGCCTTTCTGTTTCGGGAATATTTATAACAAATTTTCAAACGTGACTGCTTGGAAATTATTTTGAAGTAAATTTTAAGCTCACAATGAAAAACATAATAAATTTTCATTGATTTGAAACTTTAATCGAGATTTGTATTTTGGTTATTTTATCAGTTAAATTTATTGTTTTTTGAGTTTTTGTGATAACTATGAGTAGGAAAATGATATAAGAAACCCATTTCCTCTATTATCGTGTATATTTTGTATGATATTAATTTTGCTAAATTATAATATCGAAAACCTTCCCCTTCCCATGGACAAGTCCTTCGCACGGGCTTGTAAACACTAGTAAGCCTCCAAAATTAATTTTATTAACTGTTGAAAAAATTCGTTCTAATCAATCAACAGAATTTTTGTATAGAAAATCGTTTGCTTCAATAAATTAAAAACATATAGTTCCGAAATTTTAAAAATATTACAGGGGAACTCATTTCGAGAATTAAAAATTTCTCTGAATTTTAACCATTTGCTAGATGTTTTTATCACTTCAAGTTCTGGTGAAAAAATGTTCGGAGATTTTGGAATTTACCAGTTTTGGGGGAAATTAATCATAGATAAGTTTAGTTGTGAGCCTCAACTTAATTTGAGATTTAGATATAACCTTAAAAAGCTACTGTTCAAGATTTAGAGATACAATGCTTTGAAAATTTATTCCGATGTTTAAATATATATTTATTTTTAAAACTTTAACTATTTCTGACATCATTCGAAAGCATTTTCAAGCTGAAAATATTCAAGCATAAAAAAGAAGACAATTTTTTTTCATCATCTTTGTTTTGTTATAATTATTGTTTACAATTTTTTGTAGTAATTTTTATTTTAAATTTTCTAAAAGTTTTTTTTAGTGAACTGTGAAAAATAAACCAAAAGAAAACTTATGTAACTTTTTCTCAGGAATCATAGTTACTCACAGTTATCGAGAAAGTTGATCATTGATTTTTTACTTTAAACTTTATTATTTTTGCAAAATTCAAAAGTACTGACGAGGAAGTGTAAAAAAAATTAAAGTCTTTTGAGACCCCTTTTCAATCAAATATCCTCAAATCTCGAAAACTTGAGCTGCAAAAAAAAACAAGTGATGCATATTTAAATTCAGCGCTACCATATTAGTCAAAATAAAATTTATAAGCTTTTGGCACCGCCCAAATGGTCAATTTAGTTGTCTTGCGTAACCCTTATAAAGAATAATACGAGTTGTATTGAAAAGCAAATACAGTAGTTTTTCGATTTTATCACGGTCAAAAAAAATGTCACCGTGAATATGGCGAAACCGTGAATTTGGCGAAACTAAAAATTGAAGTAGAAAAAAGTATTTTTACTGTCTTTAATCAATAATTTATAATATTTTCAGCACTGGAAACGTTTTGTATCAATAAATTTTGATCATAAGGCGTAATTATCAAAGATTACTAAACAAAAAGGATCGTTTTCAGTTCGAATTATTCTTCTCTAAAGCAAATTTATAGGCTTTTTCTTGAAACAAAACCATGTTGTATATCCATTTGATAGTCAACATCTAATTAAAGTGAACTATTTTGTTTTGATGGCAATTTAACAGTCGTTATCTCTTATTTCGATTTTGAAAAAAAGTTCAAAAAAATTAGCATCAAAAAATTTGTTTCTGCTTATTTCAAATTTCAAAATTTTAATCTTAACACTTTTGATGAACTAAAAAGTATATTTATTCGAAAAATATTTTAAAATTTGCTCAACCAAGTGTTTCTCGAAATTTGCTTTATGGGCATATAAACTTTTGTCTTTATATGTAGAAAAACAGAAATCTTAGTCATATTTTCAGACAAAGCTAGCAGAATTTCATTTTATTCTTCCAAAATTATCCATTCAGACAATACTAAAGGCTATCCAATAAGGATTACGCACGCCACCCTTTAAAAAAACAAGTTCAACAAAGAAATCAGAGACACTTATCTCTTTTCAAAAACGCTTAAATTCACCCACATTTTTATATGATTCGCATAGCCAAAAAAGTTAATTTTTTTAAAGCGACTTACCAACCCAAGTAACAACACTAGCATCAGCGTGACGTTAAAATACTTGTGTCGATTATTACAAGCGTTTTTAAAATCCAAATGACGATTTTAAACACTATACAGATAAAATAAGCAGTTCAATGGTATTTTCATATTATTGGATACCTATATATACTATAACATAAACCATAAAAAATATCATAAACCAAGACGCTCTATGCTTTTGAATGAAAATTAAGGTTTCTGAAGATTTCTTAAAAATCGTGATAAAATCGAAACAATAACCGTGATAAAATCGAGCGTGAATTTGGCGAGTATTGATAAATTCGAATAGTGATAAAATCGAGAAACTACTGTAAGTATTATAAAAGCTTATTAATTACTTTTACCAAATAATAAGAATTGAACGAAACTCAATAAGTTTAAAAATATGCATACTGATCTATCATCAGTATTAAGAAGGATTTAAAAATGTTTCTTGTATGATCTAATAATCACTCTGGAAAAACCTATACCTTTATATTAGAATAACAACAAATTTTGTTTGAGAACAAATTGCAATTCTGAAAAAAAAAAATTTTAATTACTCAAACCTCAAACAACAGTTTCTATTTGAATAGTAGCAAAACATACAACTTGTTGTATGGACTCCTTTCCATAAACAAATCATAAAAAAGTAAGAAAACTCGATTAATTTCAAAGTGATTTTATCGAATTCTCAACAGATATATATTCTCACAAAAAATCATTATGCAATTTTCTTCTGTTAGCTGACAGTTTTTGTCATATTAAGATGATTTATTCTGGTGAAAGGCTCCTCTTTCGTTGGAACTGGGAAGTTTTCTTAAACATTCATTTTAAAAATTTAAAATAAATTAGGATAAATCTAGGCACATATTGTATTGTAGATTTCAATTCAATTGGTGAACAAACAAGTTTTTATATAAAGAGATTTATTGCAATAAAAACACCTTTCCTAGTTTCTAAAGAGAATCTTAGCCAAAATCATTTAAGAAAAAAAATCCATTATGTTTTTCATGAATATCTGCTTGTTTTTTAAGTAGGTAAAACCCTAAGGATTAAAATCAATATTTTTGATTTGTTCAAAATAGTTGCTGAAGCAGTTAAAATATATAAATAAAAGTCCCATGAGGAATCATAAAATGAAAAATTGAAAATCTTAATTTATTTCGAAATAGTTAAGCAAATTTTCTACCAAACATAATTCATTTGTTTCAGGATATATTATAAGACTTAAGATTTTGTTTGAAATTTAAAATATTATTTTACTTTTGTTAAACCTTTTGAAAGGATGCTTATTTTCAAATCTCGGTAAATTCTGCACAATTTCAAGGAAGCAATCACATTGAATTGTAAAATTTCTCCGTTTTTTTTTTTGAAGTAATGTAAAGTTGTTATGATTTAGACAATTTTTTTTAAAGAACTTGAATTATTATGTTCGCTGTTTTCAAACTAAATATAAGGCTCTTGGAACCAAAGCTCATACAGTGCAGTGTAGGTTGCCAGATTGCCCGGTTTTATGCGGGAAAAGTCCGATGCAGGTTGGTTGCCCGAATGTCTTTGGAAAAGTCAGATTTTTTACCGGATTTATTCATCTTATTTACAAATAGGATAAAAATAAAAAAAATTGTGTTTTAATTTTTCCAAAACGAAATTTTTAGAGTTTTTTTTTTAATCATGAAATGTTTTTTGAAAGCTTAAACACGAATTGAAATGTGATAATATCTGATGAAAAAAAATTTTTTTCCAAGTCTTTTAAAATGACCAAATTGGTGCAGATATTGCCAAGATTTTAAGTCTACAGATTTTAAATAGAATGCCTGGATTTTACCAGATTTTTAGATAAAGTTTCCCAAAAATGTCCGGCCCGGATCCGTTCTGGAGAAAATCTGGTAACCTTAGTTTAAGTGCATTTAAGCTAATTTTAAAACACACTTTTTAGTTGGTGAGTTCAACAGTTTTTCATCTATTTTCCGGTTATTTTCAATTTTTTTCCGAACTCTATAGTAAGTTAATAATTTGAAGAAATCTGAGAAAATCACCAAACATAGTATTGGCTCTTAGGGCCTGATTTATCTATCTGTAAGTCAAATGATATCTCTTTGAAAATAGCTAAAGATTAATATTGAGATAGTGTAGAGTAAAACAGTGTAGTAATCAAAGATTTTATTTTTAAATTCGCTAACAACTAACTTTTAATGCCCATTTTGTGGATATCAAATAGCAAAGAATAATAGAACATATCAAACGAGTTTACTTAAGAAAAATAATGAGTCATTTTTTATGGAAATATTGTTTGTTGATGATAAGGAAAAGAATTCTCAATTTTTCAGAATTAAAAAAAACTTATCATTTTAAAAACTCAATTTTAAGCTTGCTTTTTAGCTGGATTGGTATCCTGTATACAATTAAATTTGAAAGAAAGTGTACAATTTATTCAAACTACCAATTAAATATTCCATATTCGTTATAGAATGATCGTATGAAAGTTGAAAAAAACAACATATACTTACCAAAATGGAGGCAATACACATACATAAATTTCACTTCTTTCTAAAGCGACGCAAACTATACCGATCCACGACACCTTTTTCGTACCTATCGGAAGAACGCAAGAGAGCGCAAAATTTTGCTCTCATAGCCTTCAAATCGTTGGAAGCGCCAATATTTTCCAGTTTTCTCATTGGTCAATATAACTCAATTCCCATCTGATTTTCAGCAATCTGGATACACTGCTGGTTGCAGAGAGAACATGACGATGATTTTCTCACTTATAGCCCGCGCGGGAGTAGAATAATTTTATAATTTACAACCAAGGCGGACTTTCTATTATATCCAATTCAAACTGATTTCAGACGACATTTTATACGATCTTTCCACTTTGTAGTTGGAATTGCGATAACGTAACCGGGGGATCGCAATAGAGAGAGAATTCTTTCCTTTGGGAATGGTTATGATCAAAATACCACATCTTCTTCTAATTTTGCAACAATTTGCAACAATTCGCACATTTTCTCTCTCTCTTTCTCTTCCTCTCTGAGCACTATTTTTTTTTCTCATTTTTACTCAAATTTACTCATTTTCACGCACAATTTCCCACAACTAACAACAATTTCAATCATTGGCTGCACAATTTGTGTGATCAATGACGTACCTTCTCTTTTTATCTCAGTCCCCCGTTTGCAAAATCATTGTAATTGACTGAAGTAATTATTCTTTTGTTGTTTCATAACGTTTCATAAGTTTTTAATCTTTAAAAACCGCTTTATTATGGCTCTCAATGTCTACTTAACATTGAATCTACAACCTTAAGTTTGGTTCTAATGTTGGAATCACCGTACAATTCCCCACTATTCTACGACAATGTAAACTTTAAAGTAGATTCTGTGTAATTTAAATTCTCTCCTGCCAATCTGATAACCCTGATGGACCATGTTCCGTTCAATTGGAGAAAAACGATCGCCCAAGTAGACGGCAAAAAAAACAGGGAAGGGAGCTGGACTTTTTCATTAATATTCATGAATGCCGAACACTGTCCAATATAAGCCCACAGACAGTTATCAGTTTGGGTTTTTTCGCTTTTTTTTTCATAGAAGGATCCAAGCCAAAGAGCTTGACAAAAAAAAAAAATAACTGGGTGATGGAAAACGAAAAGCAACTGTAGAATATGCCTTCCGGGAGTCATCGAGTGGGAACTTTTTTTCCAAAGCTTGAAGCAGCATCACTGGCTGGCACTGATTCCAAATGGGTCTCTCCGTGTGATTGTGAAAGCTTCTCTTTTTACTTTCTACTGTCCCTCCACGCTTTGCAATGATCAACTAGCTGGACGTCACTTGGCCGCCGGAGACGACGACGACGGATTGCTTCCGGATTTGCAATTTCGTTCCGTTACGGAAAAGTGACTTCCTGCACCGAATGGGGAAGGGAAAGAGAGACTTCTGCAGGGCATATGTCTTCCGGAAAAAGGGGGATTCGAGGATGAGTGACTGATCTGACTGAAGTGTATTATTATTTGAATATTTCATGAGCGAACAGCCAGTGATGTCCTTCTCGAAAGAACAATAAATCATGGACACGGTGTCAGAATCGCTCGATTATCAACCGTTTGATGTTCTATCAGTAGCAGATTAAATGCTTTCAAAGCAGCTGTTGGACGCAAAACTAATGTGTTATGATTCATTTGTCATTCTTGACAGACGAAATCCATTAGATGTTGTCATCGGAAAATGGTAGTGGAATAAACTTTTAGAAGTTAAATTCACTTGTAATAAATTGATCCATTCTTGGTTAATTAATCAGTAATTCAGTTCAAATTTTAAGTTTTACGTTTCTCGTTTAAAAAGATTTGATAGGTACTTTATTTTCGTTAGCTGTTTATTCTTTTGGTGGGTTTATTTTAACTATTGCTCATTCCATGAGATGTGCATGTAGTAATTTCTCGTGGCATTTTCGTTGGATTTTCATTATTTTCTTTACATGCTTTTTTTCAACAAAAAAAAAATTAACAATTTTTTTTCAATATTTGGCCAAACCTAATAACTTAGAAGAGTGTTTTCTAGATATATTTTTTGTGCAACATACTTCTTTAGCTTCGAGATCCTCATATTTAAAAAAAAATCATTACCGTCCAAAAAAATTTTTTTATAAATTTTGATTTTGACATGTACTCAAATTTGTCTATGATGATATGAAATCAGCGCAAAATGCTGTATAATTCCATGTTTCATAACGTAAAATTCTTCTTAATTTGCAAATTAAAGGACAAAACTTGTCATCGTCGTTACAAGTAGCAATGATGAAGTTTCAATCCCACAAGACAAATTATGATTACGATCGCTTAGTGCCGAAAGAAGAATGTTTCAAAAGTTCGCTTCCTCAGAAAAAAAACGAAAACCCGAAACAAGAACCGCCATCGGGGAGTTATGGAGTGATGTAGTTTATTTCGTTCCAAGGTGAGTAAGTGCTAGTAATTCAGCAACAGTTTCGGCACCATTCATTGGCGGTAGGTACCTTCCTAGTGTAAAGAAGAAAACTTTTACACCATTCATTGAATTGGGGAAAGCTCGCGCGCTCCCTTCAGCCAGCTCAGGAGATGGCAAACTTTTCACCGCAATTTCGATTCGGTTTGCGTATTTGTATCTAGCAGTACACCCCGGGTAGAAAATGGAACAAACCGCGGGAAGTTTTGCGGAAACTTTTTTTCCAGAAATTTTAAAAGCTGCTTCTACTGTCAGTGATGATGACGATGATTCTATAAGAGATGTTGATGATGATTATTGCTCAGAGTGCTTTCTTTTTAAAGACTATCCAACTGCAGCAAATGTAGGTATGTTCTGAACGACTGGGAAAAGAAACTGAAGAGGAAGATGGTGTTGATGCTAGTGGAAAGTGTGAATTCGCAGTTCATTTGAAGACCATTTTCTTGCAGAACTTATCGAAAGAACTTTTTCTTATCGGTAGAGAATAAAATACTGAAGAAGGATTTTGAAAGGTGCTCATGCTTTATGATATTTTTTCAATTTCAAATGATAACAAAAGCGACGTAGGAAGATCGATTTGATTTATTCCAAACAGTTAGACATATCTTCCTACCAGTTATAATCAGACATCATTCCAAGAAATAATTTTATTTTAAATTTCTTTGATGTTTCAAAAAACCAAAATGAAAAAGGGCAACAACCTATAATCGGTTCTTCATATCTCCTGGGTCCGGTTTAGGGTACAGCACTTATTTATGTTTTTTTTCTAACCGAAAATGAAACAACATCCTCATAACTCATGGACCGGTTAACTTTTAATCCTCCTTGAGTTTTGGGTACTTTTCTCACACCTGCCAACCCAAGAGCCAGCCAGGCCAGCCAGTCGACCAGTGCTGATGGTGTTCCGAGCTTTACGACTAACGAAAACAAGCTTACGTCACTTGTTGTCCCACTGGGTCGTCTCTCTAGATGAGTGGTGATTCGGCAGGGATTCTCAAGTACAATTTAGGACTATAAATTAAGATGAAATTTAAAGGCATAACGAGCACCCGGGGCGTTCTGGACACCTCTCTTTTTTTAAAGGATATATTTATTTTTTCAAAAAAAATTGCACGAGATACATTTTTTTAGTTGAACATTGTCTGCCTTTATATCTTGCAGTGAATTTAAGTTGATGGAGTCAACTGAATTATAAAGCTACAGCTTGACTAGTTTACATCTTATACATAAGTCCAGACATACGATACAGCTTACATCATATACATACGCCCTAAACTCCACCTGGGGCTTTAGACCATATCCCTAACCGGTAACTGTCCTACCCAAGTAACACCAATTGTTTTGTAAGACTATTTAAGCCTCTTATGAAACCTAAACTTGGCCTTGCAGCCAAACCTTTAATGTTACTTGGGTAAGGCAATACTTAAAGAGGGGGTCCAATTCACGCATATGCGCTACTTATAAAACACTCGCTTAAAAGTTCATGTTAAAATCACATATCATCCTGATCGGCCGAGGTCATCTTCACGTCGTGGTCCGATCAGTAACGCTGATTGTTTAACGGAGTTCATTCGATAGCTTCGGACTCATTAAGCTTAGTAAAGTTAAGTAACGTTATCCTACGTCGATCGCAAATTGCGTCAGTCTCCAACTCTTTTGCAGGGCAGTCATTATCCGGCGAGCTCATTGCTGACTGCAAGCCATGTGTTGATGTCATCACTCATCTTCTACAACATGTTGTCCTCTGTCGTGTCTGGTCCGCAGGCGGCGATTATGTTGGCACTTTTATTTGTGTAAAACATCATCGGATCACATGTTAATCTCAATGATAACTCAATAAAATAATGAGTTATGATTAAAGCGTTGAGCGAACTATGCTGCAATGCAGACTTTTTAGGCAGTACACATCTTTAAACTCCTTTGTTACGCGAAATAAGAATCCAAGACTTCTAGACGCTTTATCGACGATGTAATTCATATGAGTCTTAAACGCCAGCCGATGGTCTAGGATAACGCCCAGATCGTTGATGTGGTCCAACCGGGCGATGGTTTCGTTTCCAAGAGTGTACTCTGCGTGAAGAGGGTTCCGCTTGAGAGAAAAAAAAAATGACCGCACATTTGCTGTGGTTCAGAGGCGAGCAGTTGGAGTGCGACAAGTGAGCGAAGGTGTTGAGCTGCCTTTGCAAGAGATCGATATAGTCTTGGCCATTGATGGTGTGTAAAAGTTTGAGGTCGTCGGCATACGAAAGTTTTGGGCCGTTCAAGAGGGTGAGAACATCGTTAAAATAGATGACAAAAATTATCGGTCCCAAGTGCCTTCCCTGGGGCACACCTGAACAAGCGGAGAATTGTCTTGAAATGTAATTCTGATAACTTTCGACCCGTTAAATAGCTTCGAAACCGGTCCAGTAGAGCTCCACAAAATCCTATCTTTTACCGAAAGCAGCAGACAGATCAGTATAGATGGCGTCAGTTTGTGACTTCATGGTGAAGCTATCTTGCACGAACGATGTAAATGTCAGCAAATTGGTTGTCGTGGATAGTTTCGGCAGAAATCTGTGCTGATCGTTGGAAAAGTATTGTTTTTAGGACGAGAAAATCGGATTCAGAACAACCAATTCGAACAGTTTGGCTATCGAACTAAGAGCTGATGTTCCGCGGTAGTTGTTCACATCTCCAGAGGTGTGATATTTCCTACAGTCATATCCAATCTGAGGAAATGGACCCAGTTGTGAAAACGCTAGAAAATTTCTCAGCAAAGAGATTGCATATTTCAAGATCGGTGTTCGCTGTATGGCCGTTCAAAAACATTTGAGACGGAAGCCTGGATTCTTTCCGCTGATTTTTGACGTACTTCCAGAAAGATCTCGGGTTGGTCTTAAAAATTAAGCTGTAGCCAGTGGAGATAGTTCTGGTAGCAACGCCTACTGCTTTTTGTACGCCGTGTTCAGCTTGCAGTATTCTTCCTTTATGCAGAGGGACTTGTGCTTGCTGAAGTTTCGAAGAGCACGGTTTTTGCCGTCTTCAGTTGTCGCAGTTGATAAGTGACCCAGGGAGCTCGTGGGTTGGAGGATAAGCTACGTTTCAGAACTTGGTGGTCAATTATATAGTTCAGTATATTTGAAAAAGTCGCAGCGGCTGCATCGGGATTAGCCATATCGAGCTCGTTCTCTCATTCGATAGAATCCAGGACGAGTGAGATAGCTTCGTAGTCGACGTTTTTGAAGTCATGGTAGATGGGAGCGGTTTCCTCTATAGGAGCGTTAACTCTAGTGACATCGAGTGAGACCACTAAAGCTGGGTGATGGGAAACAACTTTAACAAGAGGAGCCGGAGCTAAATCAATAGTCGGATTCCTGAAGCCTTCGCTTATGAAGCAGAGGTCTAGCATACGGCCGTTTTCGTTTTCAAAGCTGATGATCTGGCGAAGAGTCGCGATGCTCAAAGAGTCCAGGAAGATGTTGGAAGGAGCCGAGAAATAGAAGCGCATAGGATCTGGGAACAAAAAGCCGCCATTGGAAGGGCACCATTTTAATCCAGGCATGTTGAAATCACCGATAACAAGTATGTCATCTTCGGGAGAGCAGATTGAGCTTACTTTGGATAGGCACCGCGAGAAAGACTCAGCTACAAGCAGGTCACTAGAGCGATCAGGAGGCACGTACACTATGCATAAGTACAATTTCCGATCACCGAGATCAATGCGGGCCCAAAGAAGCTCCTAATCGTTCCAGGAACTGTCTTCGATAAGCTGAGCCGGGAGTTTAGAGTTGACAGCAAGTAAAACTCCGCCTCCAGTTGACTTTTTGCTGTTCAGGGGGCTTCGATCGTAACGAAACACTGCATAATCTGGGCCGATAATTTGACTGGATAAGGTGCGGTCATTTAGCCATGTTTCTGTAAAGGCGATGATTTCATAGCAGGAGCATGACGTGGCAAGGAGGTAATCAACCAGACAGGAATTGATACCACCAACGTTCTGGTAGTAAACATTGATGGGCTCGGATTTATCGGATGCAGAACGAGAACGAAGATCCCTGGAAATGCAAATTCCATCACGCGGAGAAGGACAGTTGAAAGTAGCGTACTTGCCTGAAATAGCAGGTTGGAGAACCCCTTTACCACAGACGAACTCAGGGCTGGGGCGACTGTTGTTGCTGGCAGGAAACGGCGCGACTGAGTCGAAGGGCTCAGAGGTCCCCGTAGTTCCTGGTACGTTGCGTCCCGGTGCTGGAGGCCCAGTAGATGTAGCGGAGTCAAGATGACTTTGCTGGTTGATCAGTGATGAATCGAAAACTGGATACACGAGGAAGATGTTCTCATCATAACGGGATACTTGCCTGTGATAGCGGTCTGGAGAACCCCTCGCCACCAACGAACTCAGGACCAGTACGACTGAAGACGCAGGCAAGAAACAGCGCGACTGAGTCGAAGGGCTCCGGGGTCTCCATAAAGCGAACGTCGCTGCGTCCTGGTGCTGAAACCCAAGAAGTGGCCGAGGTACTTGCGGGCGGGAATGAGCGGTAGTTTGTGTGTTCGTGTTCGGGTAAAATATTATCACACAGAGATAAAGTTCTTGTAAGGGATGAGTACTTGCCTGGATATGTAGGCTGGAGGACCTCATCGCCAAAATCGAACTCAGGGATGATGGCTTCCGCGGCTGGCTGGATAACTTTAACCGATGGGGCAGGAGTCAATGGCCACCTGTTGAAGTTTTTTGGCTGGTCCACGAATTCACGGAAATGGATCCCCGTAGGCCAAGTCAATGGACTTAACACGAGATCTTTAACTGCTGGATTTAATCCGATTTTGAACGAAACGAAATGCCTGGTGGAGCCATCCATACCTTTTGGGAGCAATCGCTTTACACCTACCGGCAAAGTAAGGTCCAGGCAGCGGGATCTAATTTTGCTGACATCCTCATCCTTCATCTGGGGCTGAAGTCCAGCTAAGTAAAGCCAAAACTTCGGTGTCAGAGGAGGAGGTACAATGAACGGAACAGAAAGATCACTGAGATCGACGGACTTGGTCCCAGTCATTGTAGACGACACAAGTGAAAGACCGTCATTGCCACGGCGACGCTTAAAGTTCGGTGATGGATTCGCTGGTGTCCCTTTTAGTGGTGGAAACGAGTGTATCGTCTTTGGAGGGTTTTGCTTAGAGGCTATATCATCGACCTTTTTCGATAATAAGTCGAGCTGGAGCGTAAGCTTATCAAGAACATTACCATGGTAATCATTAATTGAAGCTATATTATCTTTCTTCAACGCAAAATCGTCAATATAGCAACGAATGCTACGCCCATCTATCTCGGTAAGGGGGTACAAATAAATATAACCTTGCCCTGCGTGAACAGTTCTCTATTGAGCCGGATATTAAACCCACAACACTGTTGGCTGATGTGAAAAAGTTTACCGCAGAAACCACATCTGATCGGCTCAAGATCGTTGATCACCAATTCACATTCCCCACACAGCTTCTTCTCCTTTATATTGGTCATTTGGTTGATGGAAAATGATTTCGAAAAAAAAAATCAAAAATCATATCCGTATTAAATTTTTGGTGCAGTTCCTCGTCTGTTCCAAACGATATCTGTGCCAACGGGACCAGTTCAAAACAAGACAACAACAACAATTGTGTAGTTTTGAGTTTTTTCGCGTGGAATTTCGTCACGGACGGAAACACAAAGGACACACACGGGACTGATATAAACGGTAGTAACACGACGAAAAATAACGTTAAAAAAACAGTACACAGTAAGTAGCAAACTTCACTATAGCGAGAAGAAACAGCTAGCGTTCCTCTTAAAATCTTGGACAATAGATTACCACGTGTTTTCGTGTTTGTTCGGGTGTCTCGTCCACATTATACTTCATGAAGCATCCATGACCAGTCAGGAATTGCGTCATGTAAAAATCCACTTAGCCATGCTTTCTCTCCATCCACACCTTGATATTTGGGATCAAACGATGGGTCCACCTTTCTCTTTCTGAGCTGTCCCACTGCTGCTGCCAGTTGGCCATGGAGCTATCTCTTGCTCGTGTTCTCACGCAGCCAGGAGTCCTCCACCAACAACACCGAGATGGGCATGACACTCGCTACAACGCATGCAGCCTCCGACGAAACGATGCTGTTTGCACTGATGACCCGCAAATTCATTCGCCTTCTACTCGTTACACTGGATGTTTAAATCAGATTTCCTGGCCGACCGTAGGATTGACGAAACCACACTCGAAATTTTCCTCCACTGACTACTCCGGATCCCCGAGTTGTTCGCCATTATCCTCGTGAGTGTGGCCGGTGCTGTTGCCGCCTTCTTCAAACATACTCAACGTGGTTTTAAAGCTGAGCCGGTCATCAATCATCACACCCAAATATTTAAGCTCACGCTTTGATTCGATAGTGCATCATCCAACTGTAATTCTGCTGTTTGTGATGAAATAAGGTTTGACATCAGGACCATCTCGGTTTTGTGATGAGCCAAATGCAAACTCTTGGAGTGCACCCAGCTCTCTATCGCTTCTACAGCCTCTGAAGCTCTAAGCTGGACGATTTCTGATCAGTAACCGGTCGGTAGTAGCACGACGTCGTCCGCGAAACCAACCAATTTTACTCCCTCTGGCAGGCTCAATGTCAGCACCTCATCGTACGTAATATTCCAAAGGACCGGGCCCACCGACTTTTGCGGTACTTCAGGTGTAACATCCATTTCCTGAAATCCTTCGCTCGTCTTGTACTGTAGCTTGCGGTTCTGTAATTAGCTTTCCACAAGTTTGCAGAGATATTTCTGAATCCTCAATTGACACCCAGTTGTACCCAGTTGATACTATTAAAGGCGTTGCGCACGTCCAATGTTACAACCGCATAAAAACGATGCACTCTTCTCTTTTTGAGTCTAGCTTTATCAGCCGTTTCGATGACAGTTCGAATCGCCCTTTTCGAAAGCTGAATTGATTGTTGGACAATCCGCCTTCGTCCTCGGTGTACTGCTGGATACGATTCAAGATCACCTTTTCCAACTGATCCAACTAATCCAGTAGGCATATTGGCCTGTATGCCGATGGGTTCCCCATTGGCTTCCCTGGTTGGGGCAGCAGAACCAGCTTCTGCCGTTTCCAAATCTCTAGAAACATCCTTTTCTCAATACAAATTTGCAGTGACGATCGGAACATTTCGGGAAATTCCATAATCTCGCCCTTAACTGCAATGTTCGGGATATCATCTGGACCGGGAGCCTTTTCCAGCTGAAGGGATTTGGCGATGTCGCGCAGTTCTTCCAACGGTAATAACTCCTCCTCGCTCGTATCCCAGTCGTACGGGACTTGCGGACATCTATTGATATTATGTTGAGGGAACAGATCGCTCGTTATTTCCCTCAGTTTGTTAGGGCACATTTCAGGTATTGCGCTATCGCTTTTGTTTTTTGCCATGCCTATCCTGTTGGCATCACCCCATGGTCGGTCATTGGCGTCAAGACAAAGTTTCCTTAAACATGCCTTTTTTACTCTTTTTAATTGCCTTGCAGAGGTTTCTTTTCGCAATTTTGAAAAGCGGCCTACGCTCGTCTCTCTTCGTTTGAGTTCGTGCTCTCTGCATGTTTCGCCTAGCGCGAAGACAGCTGGCAAATTCGTGATTTTCTCAGCCCACCAATAAAAATAGTGGATGTGGGTTTTCACGACAAGTTCCCACTTCAATACCTCGACACAGACTTTCGGTCAAATTGTTTTGTCCTCCAGTGTCATTCACCTACCATTATCTCTCCCCTGACTGACTGTGTAGGAGAGAGGTTTCTAAAATGGGCCTATCGGGTTAAATGACCCTACGGCCGTTTGACGAAATGGCTGACAAGACAACATTTCTAATAAATGCATTTTAAGGGTAATACGCTTTGAACATAAGGCAAGAAAATTTTTTTT
This sequence comes from Uranotaenia lowii, assembly GCF_029784155.1. Lineage (NCBI taxonomy): Eukaryota > Metazoa > Arthropoda > Insecta > Diptera > Culicidae > Uranotaenia > Uranotaenia lowii. The sequence continues at coordinate 418,371,008 of NC_073692.1, forward strand.
GAATAAACCAACTCAAAAAAATTTAAAAATTCATACAAAGTTTTGATAACTTTTGATGTAATATTTTGACTTTTAAAAATTATACGTAAAGAAGCTCAAAACAAAAAGTTGGGTGATTTTTGCTTCTTATTCAAATGAACCTTAGAAGCAAAACAAATTTGAGCTTTTATGATGATTTCATAATGATTGGAAAGTGGAATAAGAGGGTGTATCTGTATGCCCCTATCATGTTTGTAAAATGCCGCTATCCTAAAATAACAGGTTAAATAGAATAAATATATGATTTTTATCATATAAACTTCGAATGTAAACTTGTTATCACCTTAAGAAAGAATTCGTACTTCTGCGACTAGGCTTCGCCGCCACGAATTTCTGGCCCTGCCTTTCCTTCGATGTCCCTCTTGGTTCCATTCAAGTGCCTCTCTGCAAAGCTCTTCGCAGCGTGTGCTTAATCCATCTCCACTTACGCTCCCGATTCTCGACTTCTAGCACCCTTCGATGACACCGGCGATGTAGTTCCTCATTGGGTTTTTAAAAAAATCCAAATTTCAAACACTACGCTTATTTTGGCTCAAAACAAATGAGCACCACTGACTGCAATGAAATTCACCATAGATGATCCACGAGTGGGTTGGTGTGTGTGTGCATAAAATGTCCTTTCATAAGCTCGCTAGCTTTCGTCGTTTGGGATTGGAGACCAAGAGTCATTCTTCATCAAACTTTACAAGACAAAAGGGAGAAAAAAACACCATTGGCTCTTGTTTTTCTTATATAGTATATTGTTTTTTTTTCTCTCTCGATCGGATATTGCTTGCCTGAATATTTATGCGTGTTTCCTTCCGTTACAAAATGAACCATCTCCAACAGTCGGATACGAGACAGGGAAAGAAAAACAAGAAATATTGTCCGGCCCGTTCATAATGGGGGGACTTTTTTGTTGTTGTTTCAGTCCAATCTCTGCCGTTTTTTTTGTATCCTCTCGGTTTAAAAGGAACTGGTCTGTAGTCCTAGTAGATTTAGTAGCTCAGAAGGGAGAGAAAAAAACAATGTTTATCATCGAAGATAATCGGCACCAACTGGCGAAGATCCAGCCGATGACAATATTTGTGTTCCCAGAGTTGTGTGGCTTCCGATCATTTAAGGGGTGGGTGGTAGAAGAGCGAAAAAAAATCCATAGATACCTACGAATCCAATAGAAGCTCCCATGAATCCCGTTGGGAGCAATAAGAAAAGGACCAGCGAAAACAACGATAGCTTTTACAAGTTGTTTGTTGAGACACATTTTTACAGTTTTTTTTTTGTTTTTCTCTTAAGCGATGATTTAAACAGAGCTGAATGCTTATACCATAATTGCTTTCTGAATGATTTATAAAAATGCGTGATAAAATCGAAACAATAACTGTAATAAAATCGAGCGAAGATTAAACAAGTTTTGAAAAAATCCAACTGAGATAAAATCGAAAAACCACTGTAGTTGAATTCACAATCACCACTCACTGATTTTGAAGTTGAATCATTGTACCTGACATCATTTTATTCTTTTTTCTGGTGTTTTCTATATCTTTTTTATTCCAGTCCTGTGAATAAGTTAATTTATTTTTCATAGACGCATAGAATCGAACGGAAAACCATGAACAATGATTCGAATATAGCCTACAGAGCTGACATTTGGTTAAAGAGCAACTTGACCCAAATTGTTGTTTTCAGTTTAAGCTAGTCCCGAGCACTTTAGCTACCCTAGAACTGGCATTGCAATATTGACCCAATCTCCGCAGTCATAATTCAAATTTTACGACCATTCCGGAATATTCACGCCCACACACCAACTGGCACATTGGCAAAACGGCGCAAACAGGCAAGCCAGCAAGTTTATGGTCATATTTTTCCCCCGAAGTGTGGTGCAGCGCTTTTCCGAAGAGCAACAATTTGTAGTCGTTCCTCGTCGTTCGATGGAGAGAAAAAAAAACAATTGCTGACCCTCTTCGATCAGCGAAGGAAAAACAATCGGTAAGTGGAGAGAATGTCGAAGTCCT